>NC_045744.1:400906-409656 GCF_008692095.1 Etheostoma spectabile
GGGGGGTTGAAAGCTCAAGGCTTCTCCTCCAGTATTATTTCCTGTAAGTAGAGTTTCAGAGGTGGAGAAGCCTGCGCTATTCCCCATTGAGAGCCCAGCCTTGGCTGCGGCACAACGCTAATGGGCTGCTTGGGGATGAAAACATACGCATACGCATACAGAACATAGTTGTAGATATGTAAGAATTAAAAAGACTGGATTGGGAAAACCAATTAGAGCTTCAGTCCTCCATCAATATAAAAGGACAAATGATTGTGTTGATTATAGCTAGATGGGTTGAGACGTTCTTTCATTGGTAAATGTTACACTTTTCTGCACAATGGCAGACTAAAAAACATTGCCAATGTTCTTTATGATATTTTATTGTTATGTATAGTGGTTTAACACTGAAGTAGTCAGCACCAACTCAGTTTCAAAGGCCTAACTTCACAATCACATCACATACATGTGAAACCAAATCCCATTGCAGGTCCAGTGCTGAAATTGAGAGCACATATACTGTAGTAGATGGCTATATTTCACTGTAACAACCATTTGAGGAAACAGATATAGTATTAGGGCACATTGATGCACTAAAAACTAAACTAAAAATCTGCTGTAAGGAGGTGTCTCCTATTGTATATGGCCCACATTAAGGCATTGGCAGAAGGACACTCTATGTTACTGAAGAAGATTGTTTAGCTCCATAGGACCCTTACTGCACACAAGCTGGATCACTTAAAGTCACAGGTGGTTATACCTGTCCCAAAAGGCCATAAACAAAGGCGTGGTGAAAATCCCACCATTGTAGCCTCCTGCCACCCACTGCCTCTCTGATTTCTCTCCAAGAATGTTGTTTCTGTTGCATGTTTGTGTAGTCTTGACGCAATTAAGTGTGCAAATGAAAATAGTAGTTCACACATTGGGATGTGTTGAACTCAGTTGCACACACAAAAGGGACAGGAGTGGAAAGAATGATAAAAGAAAGCTTGAGAGAGAAGTTCAAAGCCCCCTTAATCTTATACTTTGTATGCTAGTCACTACTTAAAGTGAATAGGATTGTTGGGTTGTCTATTTCAGAACGAACTCTAGGATTCTTCCTTCAGGCAGTTCAGGCAACTCTTGACAACTAGTAATTATGTATAATATCTTGGTTGGTCAAAATGAACGTTATAATAATGACTTGACGCAAACCCCATTTAATGGCACACATGATTAACACACACGTTCTGTGAATTGTGCCTTGGGGCGCTCCGTAGTTTGGGAAATCAGGAAGCAACGCATCATGGCTAGCAAAAACTGTAAACCCGCCATCCACCATTTGGCCCACCGAGGCGGAGCAAAGTTGTGCTGATGAAGTTCCTGGAGAACGTGATCCATGATGGTGTCCCCTCATCCCGAGCCCCCCAAGAGGAAGACGGTGAATGCCATGGATATGGTGTACAGCTTTGAAGGTTTAACCTGATCTTTGATCACAAATGACAGTGCCACACACTTCATCAAAGGAGAGACTTCCCAGTCTGAGTAACAGGCTTAATTACTTACATTTTTAACTAAATCCATGATCATTAAAACGCTGCTCTAATGCCCCCAAAAAGAAGCAAAGCTCATTGAGCAGAGATGGAAACCAAAAAGGTCTTTTGAATGGCAAGTTAAGTTTCTAAGCCCTTCCAGATGGTTCTCGCATCAAGACGAAAGTTATTTGCATTTACTGTCGATGTGAATGGAGTTACCACCTGAGTACGGCGAGGACACTGAGTCTGAAATACGACTAGACAAAAAAAATCCATTTACCATTAATCCATTGATAGTCCTAAAAATATTACATAACAGTGTGGTACTTCCGAGGTATTTGTGTTCATTATGGTATTCATCACTCACTGGAAAATATAAAAAACATGATCTGGACAAACAAAAATTACTGCAAGGATGCGCGATTAATCACAAGTATGTATCAACAATAACATATATCAATAACTGATTTCACCAGTCATTTGCTGTTAAACCACAAAAAGAAGAACCACTATGCCCATTTTTGCATGAGCTGACGTCAGGCACTGCCAAGATGGCGACTGCCCACTTGGAGCTTCACTTTGGCTCTTCTGTAGCCTATGGGTGGTGTCCCAGAGACTACTAGCATCCACACAGGCAGCTTTTCCCTGAGTATTCCTGAAGCTCTCTGCTGCGCTCTGAAATAAACTGCTGAGGATCCCCCCGTCCGGGTCACGAGAGGGCAGCGCAGGTATATAAGTGGCACCGAAATGGGGCAGTGAAATCTGCGTTGTCATGTCATCCGGCACCATTTGTTTTAAGTTCTACTAACCAACATAGATGTAGCTAATTAACCTGTCATACTTGGCCTATGCTTTAAACAAAGGTATCATAAAATTCTACATAACTGTTGGTATTTACACTTGGTCAACCTCCTAGTGATGGACTAGACCTGAAAGCCTGAATGCACCATTAGTTTTTTGTCTCTGTGAGGTGACAAGGAGCAGCTTTAGTTATTACTTACTCTGACATCCAAGTTCTCTGAAGGACACATCTTCCTGAACATAAGAGAAATGATCAGAAATGTTGGAGAGAAGCAGGATAAAGACCAGAATGATGGCTTCAGTGGTGGCATATAGTCTGAGAGGCATTTACACTGGTAGTTGGTACAACTTCATCATGCCAGACATTGTGTCTTGGCTCAGTTGTTAGGGTTTAGAAACAGTTGCAAGGGGACCTGTGTGCCAGTTGTCACTACCGGGACACAGTAACGTCTTTCTTTCTGATCTGATGGTCACTTAAAACCACCTGGCACTGACATGCTTTGTTGATAATCTGAGTGCAGCTCAGCAGATTAAAATCATGTGAAATCCAGGTGTGAATGCAGCCAAGATGATGATCATGTAGGATGGACAGTAACAAATGTGGAGTGTGAGAACTCTGGATGGACGACAAGAAAGATCAAGAAGTCTGTGTTGTAAAAATGCTGTACTTGACAACCTGCATTTGCTGGGCGTGAAAGAGAAATTGGATTGTAGCATGTGGCAAAGCAAAATATTAAAATCAGGTGCAAAGGCACCAGCACATTCACAGCTATATATTTTTATGTTTTTATGTCAACTTGCCTCTTTTTGTTATGCCATTGTGCTGCCGGATCCAACCCATGCTGCAGTACGTGGTTGTCCTGGTTTCAGACAGAGAAGCAAAGCTGGGGTGTTGCCTGGCCGCCGCCATCAGCTATCTCCCTCTCACTCTCTAACATGCTTCTCACCAGTCAGCCGAGAAAATGAGTCATATACTGTAAAGGTCATTCATCAGAGAGAGGGGGGAGGGAGGAGAGGGAGATAGAAGGGGAGAGGAATGGAAGGAGAGTGATGAAAGAGGGAGTCGTAAGTGTTGGCTTTCCCTGTCATTTTTTCTGTCAGGAGCAGTAAGTGGGGCCTCTGTTCTTCTCCTAGTGCTTCTTTTTCGCACTCTTGCTCGCCGAAATCTTCTCTGGATGGCCACCTGCTGATTTCGGAACTGGAAGCAAGAGCAAACAGCTTGCCTGGCCCTCTCCAAAGTTCAAATACACCTGCCAACAGCTCTAAAGCTCATGATTTAAGACTTTGGATTTCTCGTACCCAATCAGCACACAAACATAAAAAAAATTAAAGTAAAAATGACTTTTTTTTGGTTTTAGAAGTACTTGACTTTACTTTAAAGGCATGTCAGGGAGTTCCTCCTGTATCTAAAGCTGGAGAGCTGTTGCCTTTCCCACGTCCTCCCTCCCTCCCTCGCTCCTCAGATGGGTGATGCTTGGCTTGGCTGTGGGAGGTTTGATAGATGGCGTCCCCAGTTTTGGAAGCCTTATCTCGGGCCCCGGCAAGCGATCGTCATCTGCCACTTATCAGCCCTATAAACACCCTCCACAAACCCTCTGCTGTGGAGGGGCTGGGAGTAGGGAGAGGAGGGGTAAGGAGAAAAAATGATAAGAAATGGGTGCCAAGAAGATAGAAGAAGATGGAAGTAAGTGAAGAAGAAAGCGGGGGGGGCAGAGCAGAAGAGAGTAGGGAGGAAAGGGGGAGAAGTGTAGGGGAGAGGGAATGGAAATAAAAGAGGCACGAGAAAAAGCAATGAATGTTGAAGAAAAAAGAGCTAGAAGAGAAAGAGAGAGATAAGGCAGGGGGACAAATAAGTTAGGGTTAGGTATGACGTGAGATTTTATGCACAAGGTGAGAGACAGGGGTAGGAATGGAGGAAAGGAAGACGGAGTAGTGAACAGTGCAGGTAGGGCAGGGTACCACTACAGTTACGTAGCATTACAGTCCTTGTATTTTGGTACCAATACCAGACCATTACTTTTCTTTAATGCTGTCCAACGCGAGCAGTTCCAATAACAAAATGCAATGTAAAGATCAAAGGTTTGATACAAATCATGAATTATTTGACCAAGGAATATGTAAAAAGGCTACAAACCTGATCAGTCATTCAATAACAGCTTTTTGGTACTTGACAGTTTTTATTACTCTGTTCAACATAAAATGTATCATTTATCATTGTCATTAGAAATGATTCAGATGAGTGTTTTCTGACCTGTAGCACCGATCCTATGGTCAGAGCAACATTGTTTGTCAGGTCCTGACTTTTGTGACGAATGCTGTTTTGGTTAAGTTAATGCACAAAAACGATTTGGTTAAGTTGGTTAAAGGGACTCGATCACACATTAAGTCATGTACTGGTCTTGGTTGCTGAATGGTTGCAGAGCATGATGCATTGCAACATCACAGCTTGGGGCTGAAGCTGAAGACTGGGCCGTCAGGTTGCATTGTGGGTCATTTAGGCACCAAATTTTGAAGAAGATTGCGTGGAATAAAAAAGATGATAGCTATGGTTCTGCTGTGTCGATTTTGATCCGTTTTTTAAACTGTCCATTATGCGTTGTAATCAGCCGTCTCCCATGGCAATTACACGCTTTGTTCTGTTGAAATTGTTGATACTTTGAGAGAGGGAACAAAACTTGACCAAACAATTGTCCTTCAATATATGAACCCGTAAGTTATATAAATATTTAATATTTTGTTGAATATAAACAAAGTGTACTTATGGAGAGAGGATAGAGTATAGGGAAGAGTTGGGTGATGGAATAGTAGACACAAGGAGAATCGGAAGGGGGAGGAATGATGGTGAGAGGAAGGAGAGGAGAGAAATGTAGGAAGGAAGGTATGGAGTGAACAGGGACAGATTAAGAGATGAAAAAGAAAGTAGTGTAAGAAAGCACTGAGACTGGAGACAAAATTGGAACAAATCCTGTTTTCACATTTCACATCCCATTTTTGAAGCCAGAACAGGGTTTTATTTAGTCTTTCCCCCCACATACTGGAGGTCAGTTCCATTTGTGGAGTATTGGGTTTTATGAAGACTCAATTTCTCAAAGGTCACCTCCACTTGGGGAATATTAGTTTTTACGACAGTTCCCTCTCAGAAAGAAAAACCTCTTTTACACACTTCCCAGGTGCTCCAGTGGAAGAGTGTCTGTATATAAGCAGTCAGTGGATTAAAAAAGAAATAGAGGTTAGTAAAATATTGCAGATTTCTTCAGGTTTATATTTTATAGTGAACGCTTTTGGAACAGGGCTTCCTGTGTCAGTGCAGCGAGGCGTCGGTTCATACATTGTGGTGGGTGGTGGGGTCCCCAGTGTCATATCCCCATCAATGAATTGTTTATGTAAACTAATAGAGGTGTTTAATACCTGCGTTTTAAATGGGAAGGAATCAAACAGAGCAGAAGCAAAGCGCTAAATGCCAACAATTAAAGTGGTGAACAGTGTTCACACAACAAGGCCAACAAACACATTAGGGTTGTTGTGTAATACTAATTTATATTCTTTATTGATCCCCAGTGGGGAAGTTATAACACACACTCTGTTTTTTTGTTAGTAATCACTGCACACAGGCCTGAAATACACACATGCTCAGGACCTATTCATGCACAAATGGAGAGATGCACTTCACCCAGGTACCAGGTACCCAGCTACCAATCCACGCTCCATACTTTAGTCCGTTTTGTAAAGACAAAAAAAGTTTGAAGGCAAATCTTGGAGGGAATTTTGAAAAAAAAAAAACTTTGTTTCGCACAAAGTATCACAACTCCAAATGTTCCATACATGTGTATGTGTCAACTTAAAGAAACCAGTCCGTCATTGCCAGGCTGCAGACGGTGGCGCTATAGGCTCCACATGGCTGTGCTTCTCACCAGGGAACTTTTAGCACATCCACTGTTATCTCCGTCACGGGTTTGTGGGATTTTTCTGATCTTTTTTCGAGCTAACCTTTTGTTACATTATTTAGCATGCTCCTCCTACTTGTTGCTTTCCCGTGCTCTCCATCTCTTTTCTTTTGGCTTCTGTCCTCCTCTCCATCCTCTCTGTTTGTCCCGTTCCCCTCTTCTCTGTCTTTTCCTCATTCCTCCTTCCACCAGCTCCTCTTCATCATTCACATAATTTTTCTTTCTTCCTCCCCTCCCCTTCCTTCTTCTCCCATTCTCTCTGTGTTCTCTCACTCTCTCCCTCTACCTCCTCACTTAATGGTCTCTCGTCCCCCAGGTGGCCCTAGATGCCATTTCAGCCCCTTGCTTTTGAATTTAATTACACATGGCATTGTCTTCATGTAGCCCCGCCCCCACCCACACACACATAAATATAACCCAAGCCACTGCTGCTAGATCACTGCAGGCAATAACGCCGAGGGGCGGAGGAGTGTTGGGGGGGGGTCAACACAGAACAGATTGAAGGCTGAAAAGTTGATATTGGAAATCAAATTAATGCAAGTGAGAGCGACACCATATCTAATTAAGATGCTTTTGAAAAACTGACAAGCAAACCTGGTGTGACAGAAATACTTGTGACGCATGGATTATGAGTACATTTCAAAATGTTGGAAACATCTTTTTTATGGCGGAAAAGTCTGCTCTGTTGGACATTTGGTGCTTTAAATGATACTGCAGGTTGGAAAAGATATTGTAAATGAATGGTTTGTTGGGTTTTTCTGTGATATTTTCCAGACATGTGTTCCCGTAGTTTGGGAACCTCTTCAAAGTGCTGTTTTTAATAAAATGTTATTTTGCTGTTTGACAGAGATAATGCACACATACAGTATATTGCATTTATGAAAATATCTGTTTATCATGTTTGTTTTCCGTTTCAAGAAAAAACAACTGGTAGAGACTGTATCAGTAGACATTCTAAAAGGATATTTTTACATCCTTTCTTGTTGCATACTTTGTAAAGGTACTGTATTTCATATACTGTGTATGTCATTTGGGGACTTTTTTGTATCTAGAATAGACCCACCTGCTGAAACAAATGAACTTCCCTTCTCATTACTCCTCTTGACTTTATGATCTGTTTTTCCGTTTTTTATGATTTTCTTTATATATATTAACAGCAACATTTTTTGTGCTGCTTTTTGTTATTAGCCGCAACATTTGTTTTCATGTTGTTATTTTTTTCATTATCTGCTAGACATTCAGTGATGGTTGGGTGGATTGGACCGGATCTTACAGGGGCACAGAAAAAACCCAGGCAGCAATATGTTTTAATTTGCCTAGGGATTGTGGCTCTCATGATCAACTAATGTGATTACGTCTCTGTACTGTGTCACTGCAGCGATGGAGCTCCACTGCGCTCCCTGCCTTTGGTTTTGAAGGATGGCTGTTGTTTTCTTCTCATTATATGGCTCCTGAAATGTACCCAGGAGGGTGAGTGAGAAGTATGGAGGTCGGGTGGGTGTATGGGTGTGGTTAGACATTGAAATAACTACCCCTCAGTGCCGGAAAAGCATCTATTCTTTTGGTCCAGGACTCGTGGAGCCAGCCTGGGCCTTTCCCTTTTGTCAACATTGAAAAATGAAGCGTTTCTGAATCCCTGGCACTCGCTGTGTTTCCCTTTTGGCGCCTCAGATACATTGAGTTAACATAAAGCAAAATTCACGACAGGGGCAGCCAGGGTGACAAATGAAGCGTCTCTGTGTGTTTTGGAGGGAAAATAGAGGGGCCCCTGTTGTAGTAATGAGATTTGGACCTCGTTACTTTCTTCAGGCTCAAATTCTCCCCAGCAGTCCAAATGTATCTGAGAGGTACAATGAAAGATGGACTATTCTTGAAATGGAAATAAGAGCGTACTCTGAGTATAGATCATTTCCCTTGCATTCGCCCTCAGTCTGTAGTCCATCGCAGCTTCATTCCCATTTTGTCACATTATGGCTTATTTTCACACTACACTGCAAGCCAGCCTAAAAGAGAAGTCACCAGTCGGTCTGATCACGACACCCAGCCCATTGCGGCTTCTTAAAAATGGGTCCAATTTGGGTTTTGGCGAGAAAGCTTGCTAGGGTACAAATGAGGCACCTCAGCTTGCCTGTTCACGAGCAGTGCTCTTATGCAACTTGGACTCATTTGTAGTCTGCAGGAGAGGAGAGGAATAGATGGTTTGGGTAGCTTTTGGCTATATTTTGGAGAGGCTGCGGTGTTGCGGGGGTCCAAAGACTTGTTGGCTAATTAGAGGGAGCTCGCCGCCTGTGATGCAGTCAGGCTCGCTGGCCACATGGCAAATCTCTCCGGGGAACCAGACGGACGCCCGTGATGCTGCAAAGTTTTCTGATTCCCTCCCAACAAAAATCATGTTGAGTGCTTTCATGTTTGTTTGTGTGTTGGTATATCAGGCCTTTTACTCTAATTCTGTTTCAGGAATTAAATGCATTTGTGTGCGTTTGTATGTGTGTGTGTGTGTGTGTGTGTGTGT
>NC_045744.1:409666-411047 GCF_008692095.1 Etheostoma spectabile
GTGTGTGTGTGTGTGTGTGTGGTTGTGTGTGTGGGTGGGTGTATGTCTGCGTGTGTGCGGGTGTCAATTAGGCTTTCCTGCAGATGCAACTCAAATAGGCTTTGCTTTACCAATTAGCGAAAGGCAGCAGAGTTTTTACTTATTTCACTGGTCTGGTCCCAAAGTTGCCTGCTACTTCCCATTGCTGGCTGTGTTTCATTAGAACTCCATTATAATCCTTTAAAACATTTCAGAGTAATCAATCTATTGTTGCCATTGCAACTTTTTTCAAAGTAAGTGACAGTAGTCACACTTGGCACTACTAAATGATCGACAGCATCAGATTTAAACAAATACAGCTGATAGTAAAACGAAAGCTGCGAAAATGTGTCTTTATTTCTGGAGGCAAGAGCTTACAGCTCCAGAAGCTGCAAAACTAACTTCTCAACAACCCGTCTTCTTTATCTCTCCCAAAACAATTTAACATCATGACATGATATTATTGTTAAACTGTTACTGTTATATAATACCTCATAGGACACTGGAATCTGTGCATTTTCTTTCTACAGGCAAAATATTTAGCAAACATAACTTAACATATTAACCCTTTTCCATTACTGTGCAATATTTATTTACTTAACATTAGTACTTAATCATTTCAAACCATCACTCTGCAATATTATTTATTGAGTGTTAACACTTACCTATGCTTATTCAAGCTGATTTATATATTATACTTGACAGTCACACACTTTATATCTTTGACTTTTATATTTTGATATTTTATACTGTTATTTCTTATTTTTTTTTGTCACTACACTAGACGTCACTACACTTTATATCTTTGACTTTATATTTTTTATATTTTTAACTGTTATATTTTATACTGTTATATTCTTATATTTTTTTGTGTCACACTGCAAAGGGATTGCTTTAATCTCGTTGCACAAGTACCGTGTACTTGTGTATAATGACAATAAAGGCATTCTATTCTATTCTATGATATCTGACCAAAAACAGGGGGTTCAAGTCCCAGTATGGACCAAACTACAGAGTGTGGATTGGTTGGGCTATTATTTTAGCTTTGGAAATCTCCTGCCCCCACAGTTTTCCGCCATCAATTTAATTCAATTCAATTTTAATTTATAGTATCAATTCATAACAAGAGTTATCTCAAGACACTTTACAGATAGAGTAGGTCTAGACCACACTCCAGAATTTACTAGGACCCAACAGTTCTAGTAGTCTCCTCCAGAGCAAGCAACAGTGCGACAGTGGCAAGGAAAAACTTCCTTTTAGGCAGAAACCTCGGACAGACCAAGACCCAGACCCAGACTCTGGTTCTTTGTAGTAGTTCATGGCATACCAGGGCACTGTGGGCATTACAAGGCACAGCAGGACG
>NC_045744.1:411057-422532 GCF_008692095.1 Etheostoma spectabile
TAGCAGGACGTAGCAGGACGTAGCAGGACACAGCAGAGCGTGGCAGGACGTAGCAGGATGTAACATGCTGGGGGAAAAGAACATAAGGATTCCGTGGAATGACTCCACAGAGCTAGGTTAGTGACAAGCATTTCTGGGACATGGATGCACACAAATGGGAAGATAGAGAGATAGAAGGCCTATGTCCGAACTTTCTGAAACCTGTGACATTCCCAGGTTTTCATACTTTTCTTTCAAGCTCTTTTCTTCATTATTGGCACAACTATTTCTGTCACTTATCATGTAAACAACCAAGTCGTACAGAATATTGCATCTCTCGCCTTCCGCCAGCTCTTAACTTTGACTTGTGGTTGTTTGAGACGGGCATGAACACTTGAATTTCCAACGTGATTCGACATGCTGCACAAAGTGTCACATTGAAATGTTTCCAAGGCCTTCAGCTGAATGACTGCTCTGGTACTGGGCATCCCATAATTACGTAATCACACACTTTCCTGTCAACCTCTTGGAAGCCTTGAGCACAACGTTAAGACGCTTTTCTCTGGCTGTTTGTGTTTTTAGATTTTGTATCTCCATGATAACACCCTGCTGTACTTCCCTTCTAACTTCTGAATTTTAGGCTTTTTCTCTATAGCTGGATAAAAGTCACATTTTATGTTTCCTGTAAGTTTTTCCATTTCCTGTTTTATTTTAAAGTTATCTGTCCTCCCTTCTGTTGTCTTGTTTCACTCCATATTGTAAATCTTTCCCACCTGTGCGATTAGCTGTCCCCGCCCTAATGTGTGGCACCTGTGTCTCATTGTCTCCCCTGTCCTGTGTATTTATGTTTAGTCTTCCCCTTACCCCAGTTTGAGATTGTCTGCTTCTCTGTGTTTTTCCTGTGTCCTATTTTCCTGAGTTCCTGTTGATTTCCTTTCGACTTTGACCATTACCTGTTTTCCTGGATTTCCCTTTGCCTGCCGTTTATTGGACACTCTTGCCCGTGAGTTTATTAGCTTGCTAATAAAACCATTGAATTTTACGTCCCTGGCACATTTTATTCGTGGGTCATCGCCTGGTATGCCTGATAAGAACAACAGACTCCCAGAATACCTTTTTACCAACTGGCATTCTACTGTCCAAACTGCTGTCTTCAGACAACAAGTCAGAGGGTGCCAACTACCCCATGAGGTAACATTGCAGCTCAGAATGCGCCAGCCAGTCACTGCGATCTCGCTCATTACTACCCAGTTTCAAAGACTTTTGGTCATATCAGTCTACTAGACACAGATATGTGGAGATAGGGGGTCCATGTTGTAAAATGACCCTTTAAGTGTTTGGGTGTTAGAGATGTAAGTGCTAACATAGTGTTTCTTTTCGTAGAGGTGAATCAGGTGTTTAGAGCTACAAAGAGCTACTTATTTGGGGATTGGTGTTTACGGTCAAAGTCTGTGGAGGCAGCACTATCAAATCATGTTCTTATAGATTGAAAGACTGGATAATAAATTCCAGGTCAAGGCTCGCTATTTGCATATCCTTCATCTTCTTGGTGTGTCAACAAAAAAGACTTGCTCTCTGTCTCCACACCGGTGTATTCAGATGCAAAGTAAAGTGAATGTAATTATGAATCCTTTTTTTCACAACATTTTGTTCAAGGATTTAATATGTGCTCTGCTGTGAATTTCAATCGTAGCCCTCCATTTGTTTCCCTTTAAAATAGACGAAAAAAGAACTTTGCTCAGAGTTTAATTCTATTAGTGTGGAAATGTATTGTAATATTTGCCTTGTGGCAGGTCAGGTTAGAAACTCATATTTCATTAAGTGCAGATATAATACAGTAATAGCTCATTTGGTTCTGGAACAGCAGCATTTATTGTCGAGACCTGTGGACGTGTTGTGGGTCTAATTCACGTTTGTGTCTGAGAAGTGCTCACATGATAACCACAATTACCCAGTTAAAAATAGGTAAAGGGAGAAAAGATCTTCCTTATTGAACTTTCCCCAAGCTTCATAAAATTTGTACACCCCATTCAATAGTCAATATGACATATAACCAACCATACCATATGATTTTGACTACTTTGATTACTGTACCTGCTCACCACGTCCCAATTTTGAGATATGGCTTGAGATAGGAGCGTCATATCTGAAAATGCAAAAAAATAATAATAATAATAATGTGTAGTTAGTGCAAAATCTTCTCTACACAAAGTCTTAAATCAACAAGATGTAAGAGTCTACAGCTCTGTTTGGCTGCCGCAGGCAGATGTTCACATCAACATTGTTTTCTTAAAAACCTTAAAGGACATTAACAAAACGCATTTATGATAATGCAATCTTACAGTGCTAATATATAAAAATGACAATGAACTCACAGACACACAGAACCGTAGACTCAGGATGCTCTTTTAGTTACTGGTTAAAGGTGTTTGGGATCTGCTGTATGAACTGTATGTTGTGTGTTAGGATGAAGGACGATATTGATTTTCTTTGAATCAGACAAGCACAGACTTTAAAAAGCTACTTTGGTGGATTTTGTACCATTAATTACTAGCAGCTTCTGCACACACATGGATGCATATTGCACATTATTGTGGACATTTGGACACCAGGAATTAATCACATTTGAATGTGTGTCCACTTTAAACACTGGAATGCTGATTGCTGTGTTGGGAAGTTATCGCTGTTTCTGCACACACAGGCCAGGGTCATTATCTATCTATCTATCTATCTATGTTTTTTACTTTTTCATTTTATGGATGGTTGCTTTTCTAACTCTCTGTTCTTTTCAAACTATAGTTCACCAGAAAGAGGCTTTGGAGAAGGAAGCCAAGGTCAGCATCCTGGAGGCCGGGGTCACCGATGTGAGTAAATAAGTTTACACTCTTCTTTTCACTGTCGATTTAAATCAAACGTTAAGATGGGTAGTGACAAATTATAATATGTGTGTTCAACCAAAAGCAACAGCATCACTAAAGAGTCAAAAGTATGTGGACAACCCCAACCATGGGCATTCATCTACTGCTGTCTACATTAGCAGCCTCTACTCTTTTTGGAAGCTGGCTGCAGGGATTTGCTCCAAGTCAGCCACAAGAGCATCAGTGACAAAACATTGGTGTTCTCCCCCATCTCTAAGATAAAGAGACTGATGAGCATCTGCACTCGCCTATTGATTGAAGAGTTAGTCTGCAACGATGACAGCATGCCATTACCAAGCTTTTCAAAGAGGCAGCAGCAGCGAGGTCTGAGAGTGAAACAGTGGGGTGGGGGGGTGGAATGGAGGGTGTATCAAGTTGTTCAATACCTAGCTGCAAACAGGAGCCAATTATGGCCAATCAAACCACTGTTGCAAGAGAGAGAGAGAGCGAGAGAAGCAGAGAAAATCCCTCCATCACAGGTTGCCAGATAGAGAAATAGCAAGAGAGTCTCAACCTGCAACAAAACATCCATCATCAACCCATACAGTGTTTATTATAGTTTTATCATACACTGTTAAATAGGAATATTAGCATACTACATCAAAGCTGACAGGTTAAAAATACAAAAAAACTAAAGTTAGCTTTTCAAGAGAGCAAAGGAGGCGATAGGTTTTCTTTGGAACGTGTTTTCCAGCTCGACTTTTTGAGGATAGTTTGAAAAGGCCTGCAGGTTTGAGTATTAGGTTTATTTGGCAGGCGGAGAAATGCATTCTCCTTTTCTCATTGATACCTATGAAGAAGTACTGTATATGCCTGTTTGAAACAAAGATGACATGAATATATATTGATCCCTTTGTGGTTGTTGTAATGAGAAAGAATAGCATGCAAAAAAAAACAAAGACCAAACAGTCGATCAGGAAAACAGAACATAAATTATTGTGGCGTTGTAAAAGTTAATGCACAGGAAAATCCAGCATGTGCAGATGCACATGCTTAATGTGCCTCTGCAGATTTTATTATAGATTTTTAGACAGAATCTATCTTGTTTATTTGTGGACACTAATATGTCTTTGCTCACAATAACCAGAGATCACATTATGTTGAATTTGCCTTCATTTAAATTACTGAGCAATAAGTCTATTTACTTTATTTCTGTCTCTTTTTTTTAAAACAAAACATAGCTTCTTTTTTTTTTGTGAAAACATAGCTGCCTTAGATGTTAGAGTCTTATTGCCCCCCCTCAACAATAGCAAAAATGTAAGGAGGTCGGGCGGTGGACATTTGCTGTTTGCATTTTTAATTACAGTGAATTCTTTGACACTGACCAACAGAAAAAAAGATTTTAATGCCATAAGCTACACTACCACAGCATGGCACACAATCATAGTTTGTGTTCCTCAAATTACATTCTGAAGGCTTATCTTTTATTTTATGTTATATAATAGTAATATTAATTTATTGCATGTATATAGCAGTTTACCTTAGACACACAAAGCGTTTCAGGGGGAGGACCAGGCTCTAACACAACCAAGGGGCACCCACCAGACGTTTACCACACATCAGCTTGGCAGAGAGGGGACCATGTTTTTAGTTGTGGGGAAAACTGGAGCAGACACAGGGAGAACATGCAACCTCCACACAGAACCCGGTACCTTCTTTCTGGGAGGCCACAGTACTAACCATTGGGTCACCACGCCGCTATGTATTTAATTGAGATTAATTTGTAAATTTTAGTTTTCATTCCGAGCATACGTATATCAACTCATGGCTTTTTATAGGGAAAGGAACCAGAATCGTACAGGATTAGCTTCCAAATGTAGTCCTCCAACACTCCAACACTCTCTGAGAAAATCAGCACATCTCCTGCTCTTCCATCTTTGTGGATCATTTAGGATTTGTGACCACACTTCTAACTTCCTCACATATCATGTTTCTGAGAAAATTACGCTGTAATCCACCTTTTCTCAAGGTTGCTTTCAATGTTCTTTGAAATTCAAGACAGCAAATGCATTGAGGTTCAGTAAGCATATTGATGGGATGTGGTTAGTGGACATATCTGCTTTTCTAACTTTAAGTGCAGCCAATTAACAAAAGAAAGGCAACGCTTGAATGAATCAGGGAATGGAAAATGGGACAAGTCAGTCTGTTAACAACAAATCTAAAAAATATCTTTGGCCCAATCTTGTTGGAGAAACACTTATTATTATTATTATTATTATTATTATTATTATTATTATTATTTATTCAGTAGTTTTGAAAATGTGTTTAAGAGCCATTTGGCCACACGGGTTGTTTTTCCTAACCCGTCATACGACCCACAAGAGTTCTCACTTTTACTTTATTATTATGGTCTATGGCATTGCTTGTATTTATTATATGAATTAACTTGTCAGAACTACTCCTCATGCTGTAAAATTGCCCCCAGGCAATATACAAAGTTTTCTGAATTGAATTGAAATAAATTTAGTAAGTAATTTGTGCCTTTAAATTACAAATCACTCCTTCAGAGAAGTACATTGTGCATTTAATATGTTTGACTTGTGACCTTGTAAAGTCCTGCTCTAAATATACCTACTCGAGTAGTTATGTTTTTTGTTACATATTATGGACATCATTTACAAAAAAATAAATTCTAACAGTTTGAACCTGTGTGTTGCCAGTTTTGACAGCTCTGTATATTGGATTGATCAGATGAGATGAGGATAATAAAAATAACATGAGCCTTCTCAACAGAAAAAGACGCTCATTTGGCAGTGCATTCTGTTGGAACAAGAGGGAGGAAAAAGTTAATCTGTTATTTTAAGTGTTTGGATTGAATGTTGTTGTTTAGCGAGGATATTTTTTATAAATCTAACCATAACTCTAATATTTATTATTTAAGTCATAAAAGTATGGCGCTCTTAACAACTTCTCAAAGCGCACAAACACTACAGGCACCATTCACACACACGTTCACACACTGGGGGCCGAGGCTGCCATACAAGCTGCCACCTGCTCCTCAGGTAACCATTCACACACATGTGGTGCAGCAATTGGTGGAGCAATTCAGGGTTCATGTCTGGACATGTTGACATGTAGACTGCAGGGCCCAGGGCTCAACCTTCTGATTGGTAAACGAGCGCTCTACTTTCTGAGCCACAGCTGCCCACAGTCATAGTGGGTGGGGGTGTTGTGTTGGACTGCATTATATTAAAATGTGTCTTTTACTTTTATATTTAAAGTACAATTCATGGCGGAGCTGGTGTATCAGATAACATTAGGTTGTACATACTCCACTGATATGAAATTAAACTCCTTTAAAGGGTAAATACCTTTTTATTTTTTTTAATCTGGATTGAAAGATTGTTGTTCCCATCACTCATTTAGACCCAAAAACATAGTAAAATAGGGACCAGGTTGAAAAAATGCTAGTTACCCTTTAATGGCCCAGCCTGTTGGAAAAGGACATAAACATGTTGTTTGGTTTCGTTATTCCCACAGTGACAACTCAGTGGCTTTGGTAGATTACAAGCCCTCATACAAATCTCAAACAACCTCATTTAAGTTTTGAATAAAGGTTTGTACGACACGCTGCTGATTGTTAAATGACCATTTTTCTTCAGTCTTACCCCTGTTACCTCACGTGGCTTAGCGATTGAACACGGCCTCTTCGAGGCCACAGAGAACTCAGCTCAGTTTTCACTCAGACTTGCGTCCAATTAAGAGAATGTGTGTATGTGTGTTGGGAGGGAGGTAGGAGATAACGTTGCCGTGGCAGCAAACAGATTAGAATTGTACTGGAGTGGCACTAATCCCCCTCCACCCAGGCCGTTTTGTTCACCACAAATCAAGGCACTTCCAAGCTGTCTGTAGATTTCACAAAATAGAGGGAGGCATGGAGGAGGGAAGGAGCTAATGAAACAAAAAACAGATATAAAAAATATTAAGATAATTAAGATAATTAATAAAAAACAATATTAGATGGCCCTTTTCATCACCACTTAACACACAACAATTCAGGCAGACACACATACTCACATTTACACTGACACAGACTTGCTTATTACTTCAAGTATCAAAAATGAAAGCAGCTGCTTTGAGATGAAGGGATCAAACTTGTCAGTGTTTGGTGCCTTGGACTGCAAATGTTTAGATTCTTACACTACAGCTTTCTTTCAGTTAGTCATTAGTTAATTCTACAGGTTTACATGTGGACATCTGGAGGGGATCTGGCTCGCATTGTGATGAAAAAACAATTAAAAAAAAAATCTGCCCAAGATGATTCTTCTAATTTGGCCTCCTCTTGCTGTCCCAAGCCTTTAAAAAAATGTTCAGATGACCCCACTCTGAAGCGGGAAAATAAGTAATATAGAGCCCAAACAGCAGCATCACTTCAGTGACTGCTAGGGGAAGCCGAGCTAACTGTTGGCTATTAGTACTTTTTTACAGCTTGAGAAATGTTTCCAATAACCTAGTCTCGCCAGACCCTCCTCCACAGCATTGCAGAGGAGGGTTAGTCCACACAGCATTCTGGGATGGGAGGAAAATGTGCTCTGGTTTATTGGCATTTCTTTAAACCAATCACAATCATCTTGGGCGGGGCTAAGCTCCGGACGGAGCCACAGTGCCTCTGCTAAATAGTCTCAGGAAGGAAGTTGTTTTGGTGGAACATGTGTACGTTCAGAAGTAGTTTTAGTTGTCAACAGAAACTCTGATTGGACAGATAGTCTAGCTAGCTGTCTGGATTTACCCTGCAGAGATCTGAGGACCAGGTAACCATAGTCCTCAGATGGACAGATAGTCTAGCTAGCTGTCTGGATTTACCTGCAGAGATCTGAGGACCAGGTAACCATAGTCCTCAGATTGGACAGATAGTCTAGCTAGCTGTCTGAAGACCCTGCAGAGACCTGAGGACCAGGTAACCATAGTCCTCAGAGTGGACAGATAGTCTAGCTAGCTGTCTGGATTACCCTGCAGAGATCTGAGGACAGGTAACCATAGTCCTCAGATTGGACAGATAGTCTAGCTAGCTGTCTGGATTTACCCTGCAGAGACCTGAGGACCAGGTAACCATAGTCCTCAGATTGGACAGATAGTCTAGCTAGCTGTCTGGATACCCTGCAGGGACCTGAGGACCAGGTACCATAGTCTAGATTGGACAGATAGTCTAGCTAGCTGTCTGGATTCACCCTGCAGGATCTGAGGACCAGGTAACCATAGTCCTCAGAATTGGACAGATAGTCTAGCTAGCTGTCTGGATTTACCCTGCAGAGATCTGAAGAGCATCAATCCATATCCACAACAGATAATCTGGGGTTTAGAGTTTCTTCTCATTTCCAATATTGCAGAAGATCTTTTTAAGTAGAACC
Organism: Etheostoma spectabile; assembly: GCF_008692095.1. NCBI lineage: Eukaryota > Metazoa > Chordata > Actinopteri > Perciformes > Percidae > Etheostoma > Etheostoma spectabile. The sequence goes on from NC_045744.1 coordinate 419,303, forward strand.
CTCTAACCCTTGCAGCATTGTTTATTTCCTAACCAAACCATAATGAACAGCTTTGACAATGATTTCACTGAGAATATGTTCATGTCTGTAGTTTCAGTGGTTGGAAGAGAGCAGTGTGATAGCATCGCTCAAAATGACACAGTATTGTTGTGTGCTGTCTGTCCAGGTGCCTGAGAACAGAGCTGGATTTTAAAGAGAATGTTAGATGTTAGATAGAGAGATAGACAGACAGACAGACAGACAGACAGACAGACACACACACACAATGGATATCGGTTGTCTCTTCACCACTGTGCCCCTATAATTTTCATCACAAAGAGGAAAATAAATCATAGAAGATCAGAACAATGGCATGCGTGTGAGCTTGTATACATACATACATCATTACCTTCATGAGTGTACGAGTGTGTAAACAACACGTGTGTCTGTGTTTGAGTGCATACACTTGTGCATCCATCTGCATTTCCTGCCTTAGATATTCAAATGGCTCCATGTGAAAAATGGAATTGAGAGGCAGTTGAAGTGCCGGCTCTTCTTTTTCTCTTTGGTCGAGACACGAAGCCCGAATGGGCTTTGATATGGTAATGACAGGTCTACCTGGTTGTGGAAGACAGAAAAGCCGGGTTTCCTACCTCTGCCATGGAGGTCCATGTATGTCTGTAGCCCAGTTCCTATTTGATCTAACACATGGAAATAGTTGTTATAAAGACATTGATTAAAGTAATGTTCCATTCATCAATCATTGTGGCTTTCGCAAACTTTCCTACATCCCTTTAAAATTGGAACGGTTTGAACTGTAATAGTTCAAATGAACACTAGCTCAGTGGTTAAATTATTGTCACTGGTCCCGTGGTGTTACAGTAATATTTCCTCTTTAATAGTGTTAAATAGCTAACTCTCACAATGTTGTTTTATAACACATAAAAGTGTATTTTTAACACTCAATTGTTTTATTCTCTCTTGCAATGCAGTTTTGATTGCAGAAAAGCTTTAACTTCAGAGCTTGAGTTTTGGTAACCCTAACCCTCCTAAACCATCTAAATAATCCTTCCTTAACCATAACCAAGTAGTTTTAGTTGCCTTAACCGTAACCATGTAGTTGGTAGATCATAAAAAACTTGTATCAGTTGTTTTTTTTTGGGAAGTAAATTACCTAGTTTGTCATAAAGCATGAACACTTGTTGCTTCAACACAAGTCACGTCATGGATGCGACATTCGTCTTTAATTTAAATTTTTCTAAATTCCTACTAGTATTTAACATTTGAAAGTGCAGAGAAGAAGCTGCGAGAGGCGGACACAGTTCTCAAAATGGCCCCTTTAGTTTTTTTAAATTCAGTATGTTGAACTATTCTCTTCAAGCACAGGGGGAAAAGAAAAAGTATTCCTCGTTATCCAGGTTTGTCACTACAGCTTAGCATCTCCATGTTCAGCCAAACCTGCCTCACACCTGGTCTGGACTCTGTACTGTATTTATAGCACATGTTGTTCTCCTTGCAATACTTCAGCAGCCCGGCAGGCTGCTTGGGGGGCTGTTGGCCCCCGCTGGGTGTTCTGGCAAACAGCATGGCACTTCAGACAGCTGGTATACAGGGCTCACACCACCTCTTTGTTTTCCCCAGGTGCTAAATGGGCTGTTAGGTACAGTTGAGGTCACGCAGAAAAAAAGTAGGAAAATGAAAGGCCTGAATTAGAATACACCACAACAGTTTGGATCTCTAGTTCACTCAGACAAAATGCCTCCTGAGAGGCTCTGTCTAACAAACAAGGTGCATAATGACAACAGCATCAAGCCTGGTAATATGCACCTCTAGGCTCCGTCTCATGTCCTGAATACTGAGCTGTAATTTAGACTGGACAACACTGTTGTATGTTCACATCATTGAGCAAATGGCATATTACTCTCAAATGGCTTATTAACTAGGTCTTACGCCTGATTAGTCAGTGGCATCTTGGTATGATAGTAGATGACCTCAGTCACTAGTTAACATGAATATTATCTGCACATGAAGAGAAGTATCCCAAATCAAACCTACTCAGCCTCATATCAACATAAACACATATTGCTTTACAAATTACTTGAACAATGTCAATTATTCATTGCTCATTACTTTCCTGTAATGATCAGCAGAATGTATTAGTTACATTACTAAGCTCTGTTAAAGATGTCCTGAAACATCCAGATGCTGCATCTTGTGTTTTCAACATCTTGTGTTTTGTACATTTACCAGTGGCCATTGTTAGCCAGTCAGAAGGAGACACACTATGTAGTATCATGCACTATGTAAACCACATAAGGCCATTAAAAGTGACTCTTGGTTGAGTCATTCTTGAGTAGTTTGACACTAGAACATTCACAACTCAACAAGCTTACTATCTTTAAAGAGCCCTTTAGATTGATAGTTTTTTTTTAATTTGGTCAAGAATTCAATGTCGTCTTGAATTTCAATATTTTACTCAAAATTTGGTTTAAGTTAAATATAGCCTCATAGAAGAGTTGGAACCAGCTAATACAGAATATTGGTGATTATTTTTTAGATTAGTGTGGAATTGAGTTTTCCAACTTTATAGACATTTAAAAATAAACCGTTTTCTTAACTAAATGTAACAAATACATGTTTAGCTGACAGAGAAAGAGCCAGTGAAAGAGAGAGAGAGAGAGAGAAAACCTCCACAATGTAAATGTTTCTGCAAATCGGTTTTGCTTGTTATTTGTGTGTTATTGCCATGTACTTCATCATCACAGCTGCCGGTCATAAATCCCCCCTCCTCCTGGTGATAGGAACCGCAGCAGCACACACTGCGTGGCATCTGCAGCTTAAGGTTTCTGTTAGCTGGGGGGCTGGCTGATCTTCAGCAGAGCCAACCAGACATTGACTGGCAGGTTTGGAGAAACCAGGCACGGTACTCCACAGGTGGGCTCAGAGAGGACTGTCAGGGCCTGAAGGCTCTGCCCTAATTACCCCCACCCACCACAGCCACCATGACAAGCTCCCCAGAATATCTCCCTCCCTTCATGGGGCTAGCACAATGCATCAGCCAAACCCGGTGCAGTGTTACCTCCCGTCTACAGATACAACCAGTGATAAACACACCAACTTTCTAAATCTCTGCTAACGTTACGCATATACGGTAACGGCATATAAAAAGAGATGAACATGCCACCGTACGTTAAACTTTACAAAGACAGCAACCTAGCTAGCCAACAGCCTAATGTTAAATAATAGGTTCA
>NC_045744.1:422542-422943 GCF_008692095.1 Etheostoma spectabile
AACGTTAGCTCGGGGTGTATCTACCTAATTAATATAGCAATTTGTACAAGCTTTAAAGCGTTAAGCTTTACATTGATGTAAAACATTAACGGTGATAACAAATGTACGGCACACACTAAAGATACTTACATTTAAATTATCATTTCACCGTCAGCGATGCCGCTCGAACTCCCGCTGAGGTCCGCTATTATTATTTTTAACGAGACGGCAAAGGGCCGCGCATAGGATTGTGGGTGATTTGGGACCGCGAAGGATACACCTATGCATCCTTCTCTGTCTATGGGACATTTTCTGAATAAAGGACTCCGTCCTTGGAGGAATTCGGAGGGTTCTTGACATTGGAACGGTCCTTCGGCGGGCGTTGATGAAGTTGATAACGTGGCATCCTCCAAATTCTGGCT
>NC_045744.1:422953-429406 GCF_008692095.1 Etheostoma spectabile
CTTCCTTGACATTGGGAAACACCCACTGCCCTCGTTGGGTGAATCATGGGTGACATGGAGGAGGAGTATCGGAGTCTGGGGGGGGACTAACTGCCTACTGCTCAACACCTCTAAGACAAAGGAGCTGGTCATTAACTTTGGGAGTTCAGGACCACGACCGCGACCAGTCCTGCTAGAGGGACTTGGGGTGGAGGCAGTGCAATCTTACAAATACCTCGGACTGTGGCTGGTTAACACCAGCCACCCGGACAGGAAGACACAGAGCAGGCTGGACTTTCTGAGGAGAGTGGACAGCACACACCAGATACCTGGACAGGAAGACACAGAGCAGGCTGGACTTTCTGAGGAGAGTGGACAACACACACCAGATACCTGGACAGGAAGACACAGAGCAGGCTGGACTTTCTGAGGAGAGTGGACAACACACACCAGATACCTAGAAAGGAAGACACAGAGCAGGTTGAACTTCCTTAGGAGACTGGACAACACACACCAGATACCTGGACAGGAAGACACAGAACAGGTTGGAATTCCCGAGGAGACTGGACAACACACACCAGCCACCTGTACAGCGAGACACAGAACAAGTTGGACTTCCCGAGGAGACTGGACAACACACACCAGATACCTGGACAGGAAGACACAGAGCAGGTGGGACTTCCTGAGGAGCCTGGACCACACAAACCGGGGGGTGGGCTCTGTGGTCGGCATGAAGCTGGACTCAGAGAGGAAGGCCTGTTCAGTGGAAGGCTGCTCCTTCCCAAGTGTAGAACCAGCAGACTCAAGGACTCCTTTGTCCCCCATGTCATCAGACTCTAAAACCACTCACTCGGGGGGGAGGAGGAAATAGGATAAATAAGGTAAATAGGTTAAAGAGGACAGTACACATACCTGGACACACATAATTTATTAATATTATTATTATGCTGTCTTTTTCTTCCTATATTGTATTTTGCTGAAAACTGCTGCTGGAAATTTCAATTTCCTTGCGGGAGTAATCCCAAAAGAGAAATCTAAGTCTAATAATTCATTATTACAACTTAATAATTCTGCTGAGTGCTTCTGTCTAGACTAAATGCAGCAGTAGACAACATGGCAGTTTCCATATGGCCTGCATTACAAGCTTGCAGTATCTAAAGGGATTTCAGCTTCAGCACAGCTCTAGCAAATCGTGCAGGGAAGCATCAGGACTGAAAGGTCAGCGGCAACATCATACTGTTCGTCTTGTCTTCTTTGCCGTACATCACTGCAGGTGTGCTGAGGCTTTTGCTGTCTGTTAGATAAACAAGCAATTTAGTAACTGTTCAAAACGTGTACCACAGCAACTATACTCTATTCATTTAAAATGTATAGTGAATCTGAAATGTGGAATAGTTAACATATCTGGTACTTTTAACTTATGCAACAGACAATCTGGATTACAGATTATGCAGTTACGTTCCTGTACAGTGAAATAATTGTGTGAAAATGGCGTGAATAAACTACAGTTTAACATGTGTCAGATTTTAAAGGCGTGGTGATAAAAAATGAGGTATGGCTCAGGTTTTGGTCATGCGTTAAAAGGAAAGTAAGAATGAAAATGACTTTATCCCATTTTTTCTGCATTAGGCATTTTGACTAAATGTCTTTAGCATTTTGTGTTGCTGTTTGTCTTTAAGGCTTGGATTTAATCTTTGTTAAACGTTGTAATATGTTTAAAAAGTGATAAACAAACAAAAGGAAACCGTTTTAGCTTTAATTAGCACTATCAATGCCATATTGATGACACCTCACATTTACAGTCATAGCAGCAAATCTGACTTGTCATGGGTTGCTACTTACTATTTGGTGGTTCTGCGTGTATATAATGGACTACTTAATTTGTATGACGTGTTGGTCTTCTTCCTGTTGGCTAATGTAGCTGTTCTCAATCACAGCATGAGCTGAGTGCTAAGCAATTAGCAGAAATGAACCGCCCTTTATCAGGTCACTGGTAGCTCCGGTGTGGCTGATGATCACAAGCCGCTGAAAATGCATTTCTATGCTGATGATGACTGAGTCACTCGCCATGGTGGCTCTAATTTCACCCACAATTAGAAGTATAACAAAGTAAAGAAGGTAAGCCAAGGGTAGACAGGGAAGGCAACACAACCCTCAACTGTACTTGCAAATATTAACCGTACACTGTAACAAATTTCTGTAATTTCTACAGCTAAATTTTACAGTAACTTCTTGTTTTGTCATTTTACAATGTTTAGCTGTATATTGCAATGCATTATGGGTCAAAACACTATTACAGTAGTTGACAGCTTTTTTACATAAGAAATTACAGGCATATTTGCGCTTGACTGTAAATGATGCAGTACAGGTACAGTTATTTACTGTTGAATGCGTTGCACGAGGCAGTTGCACAAGACCATTTGATGGCGGATGCAGAGGAGCCACATTGCCACTCCACTCAGCCACAATACGTAAGTATTATGAATAGCCTACATAATCAAATTGTGGTTTAACTTGTTAATGCTGGTTGAAATAACCTAAGTTGACCGTGTTTCAGTCTAGTGCAGGCCCCACAATAAAGTTAACTCATAGCTAGCTAACGTTAGCTGGAGACTTTTCAGAAGGAATTTTGAACAAGCAATCCCAGGCGAAGCAGTTTAATGCTAAGGTTAAGGAACGTATAGCGGGTGTAATGGTAACGTTAACGGTTAACCCTTTTTATATTTATTTCTACTAACTAAGCGTAGTAGTGGACTTCAATGTCTGTGTTGTAACGTCAATGTTAACGTCACGCAGGCATGCAGCAGAAGTAGCTAACGCTACAGGACGCCAGGCGCCAGGAGTCGGTATTTGGTAAGTAACATTAGCCTAAGTCACAGTGTTTTTATTTATTTATTGACCGTCACTGTACATTTCTTCACGTTCTAGCTAAAACTAGCAGCTGAAGTCAACTTTAGTGAGAAAAAAACTAGCTAGCTTAACCGTATGCATTAGCCACATCGCCTGCAGATCAGGCCCATTGACGTTGATTCAAAGTCCCAAAAATTCGAAAACATTGCCTTATTGAAGCGAAAGCCCATCATTAATATATTGTTCGATTTAACAGGTAATGTATAAATTATAATAACGTTTGACTTTGCACGACCCCTGAAATAGAACTTTTAATTTCGGTTGATATTTAACTTTAACAATTCTTCTACGAATTAAGTTAGAGTCCAACATTACGCTGGCTCCGTTCAAAACATTCGTCATCATTGTTAATGATAGCTGGGTGAAAAAAGGCTTGGCTATTTTCTAAAGAGTCCCTTGACCTCTTGACTAAAGAAATTCGAATGAAAAGGGGTTGTGAGGCACCCATGAGTCTTCCCTTAACAGACATGGCCACTTTTGGATAATCCCAGATGCAGTTTATTTCATGCAGTGCACATGTGTTATTTTCACCTGTAATAAAAGGGTGCATTTAAATATTTTATCAGAGTGGGGTCCCTAAACAAACTTGGCATTGCATGAATTAAGTCTAACTAGAAAACTGAGACTGTTGTGGACTCTTAAATGTGTGATGAATTCTTAAATCTTGTCAAACGTTTTTGGCAACAATGAAATAATTCATTTTCTATAGTGTATCTCAAGTCTTGGTGGCTCAATGTGGTATTTTGGTGGTAACTTGACAATTTTTTTCATCAATTCTTGAGTGGTCAATTATGGTTAAATTTAACATCAAATCTGTGTAAGAAATTATATCAACACAAACATAGCTGTAACAACTTATTATTTAGAAGAAAAACGGCCATGGCAATATATGATGGCCATGTGGGTGTATAAGGGCTTATACACTCTCAATAGGCGCCTAACACACTGCTTATTACAGATGTTATAATGTTATATTCCAACATAACATGTGTTTTTCAACTTTTGTATTGTTTAGCCTAGCTACAGGGAGGAGAAACATCCTGAACAGAGCGCCATCGCTGCACAGTACTCAACAACATACATGGCTGAAGACAATTTTCAGGTAAAAACATTTATGCGATTATGCCTGAATGTGTAATAATGTTCTGTGGCATTTATAAATGTGAGTTTGGTGTTGGAAGTGAAGCACTAGTCTTCAGGGTTGTTTATAATTAATGGCACATAAATGGTTAGTTAATAAGCTGTGTGTGTTGGTGTTTCTTTGTTTTTTTTATGTTTAGGTGAATTGCTCACAGCAACCGCTTGGATGATGAGCATCTAGGGGTCATGTGGTTGGGCCTCCACATCCTAACTTCGTGGCTGGAATGGCAGCTTTGTTTTCGATCTACCACATCTTTAGTCTGGTGTACCAGGAGCAAGCATCTTGCACACTGGAATTCATTCAAAGGTAACTATGTGCTTGAAGTAGAATGCGGTTGATCATTATTTTGTAGAGTTAGTTATTATGAGTAACAGAGATTTTATTTTGCTTTAAATGTACTTACAGTAAATCCCTTTAAAATGATTTTTGAGTTTATAAAAAGGGTAAGTTAGCAGTTATTTACCTAAATGCTTTAAATCATTGCAGAACCAATTCATTTTATACTAATGACATTCATTCTGAGAGCTGTTAAACTGTTTTGTTGTTTTTCAAACATTGACAGTAAAGATCTATTTGATTATACATTTTGAAAAGTAGTTCTGCATTGAGGTAAACTGAGCATTTAGGTGAATAAACTACAAACTTGTTATTTTTTTATTACATTCACAAGAAATCCTAGATGAAAGTTCTTACATTTTAGCATGATTTTCTATGCCCACCCGCCACAACCTTCCCCACTCTGGCTCAAAGCAAACATACAAACATACATCATACACATAGACATACACTACTATACAATAAACACACCCGCATGCAATACACATAACACAACCCCATACAGATAGCACAGCCGGATGTATTTTGCATCTTGTAGCAGTTAAGGCACTTTTTCATGAAGTTATTGGCATGTGATTTTGATTTTAGATGCTTCATCGGACTGAAACCCTTCAAGTGGAACCAAGACAACAAAGGCGTTGAGCCAAAACGTGAGAAATAACGGAGAAGAGAGGAACTGCATTAACCCTTGCGTCTTCTCTCTACTCAACGGGAGGTAGGGGGAGAGGGAGACGTCAACAAATGACAAAAAGCACACAGATGGTTCCTCAACATCTCCTCCCCAATCAGTTCACTAATTAAACACGGAGCACACCAACAGACTTGAGTCACCGACCTCGCCGACTGTCCGAAGGTCGATTCTGTTTGGTTCTATCATCCATGATGATCTCTTAAGAAATATAAAGTTACCTTCTGAAACATACATATTGTTACACTGTGGTGCGTTTTAATAATAAATGTCATGATTTTGCATCTTGGACTCTGGTTTTATTTTACAGTTGAGAGAATCTAATGCAATGTTTTTTGAATTAAAAGCAAGCTTGGTCTTATTTAAACACTTTACAACAGGCATCAGCAAAGCTGTGAATGTGAAAAACTAAAGTAACTGTATACATTTTTTTACAACAACGTTTATTGTATTGTGAAATATTGACACTTTTTGCTGGATACTTGAGTTGCCAGCAAAAAGCTGTAAATATTTCACAATACAATATGTTGTTGAAAAAACAATTTACAACACATATTGTATGTGAAGTATTTACAGCTATTACCTGGCACACTCAGTTGCCGGTAATAGCTGTAATTTGACTAGAATACAAGATAATGTTGTAAACTAATTCACAATAAAATAGTTGTTCCTTAAAAAAACAAAACATTGCTGTAATTTAGACAAATAACCTGTAAAAGAAATACTGTCTTATACTGTAATTATTTTTACAGTTATTAACAGTAACTAACAGTAATTTTACAAGATTTTGCTGGCAACTTTTTTGCCAGGTCTTTACTGTAAAATCTACAGTCAAATTCGTTACAGTGTAACTGCTTTGTGACACATTCAAAATGAATCAGAGAATTGGACTAAGGCTTCCCTGAGATGGATTCACTGTGTGTATGAAAGATGACTGCCATAATATAAGATTAATCATATCCATCTAATATCAATAATAATAACAATAAATGTTGTACAGTTATAGAAGTATTTTGTGTGCATTTCACACTACAATACAACACCATGTTAGTTGTGTAAGATTATCGTTTTTTTCAGAATCTGTGAAGGGAATTTCAGAAGCAAAACTGCATCCAAGTCAATGGAAGACATGAGAACGTGAGCAGATGTGAACATTAGCTACATTAGCTACATTCAGTACATTGGCTGATTGTGGCAAATGAACACATTCCAGCAGATGCACTAAAGTGCCCATGTTATGAAAAAAAACACTTTTTCTAGGATTTGGGGCGATTTTTGTCTCTGCTGCTTCACATTCAAACTTTGAAAAACCCCATCCATGATGTTCTGAGTGAGATCTGTTTCTGAATGTCCTGTCTTCAGTCTCTGCGTGAGCTGTTCAACATCTGCACGGCTTTCT
>NC_045744.1:429416-430225 GCF_008692095.1 Etheostoma spectabile
CACTAGAGACAAGGTGGCTTACCGTAGCATGCTAGCTTGTTCTCAATGGCTAAACACTGCTCCAACAGCCACTTGTTAACCAGAATCTCCAAAAGAACTACTTCCTGTCCCTGTTCTACTTCCTGTCCCTGTTGTGCAGGTCTTCCAAAAGTGTCGCTGGTCTAGAAGAAGTCTCCCAGCTAATCCTGCCTTGGACTGACCAAAGCTGGAGAAAGAGTTATCTAGCTGATGGATCTTACCGAGCTACTGAGCATGTGCATCTCCCAACAAAGATAGGATAGAAGGGAGATGTCTCACTCTCAGGATGGGAAATTAACTTTTTTTGCCCACCAGCCACAGTGGCTGGTAGATGCCCTATTTTACCAGCCACTTTTTCCAGAATTTAAATTTATAAAAAGTGTACTATTATATTTTGATGCTTCAATACATTATTTTTTATTGATAATACATATTTTTGCTCCAAGGTTTTAAGGCAGTGCCAACAATGGGTACATTTTGCTTAGAGGTAAAGAGATGGGAAGGCTTCTTTTACCATCCTCAGAGTTGATGATGATGATCTACAGTCACCATGGTAACCAAACATGTTCACTCCTGAACAGAGTCCTTAAGCCCAAAACAGCATTAGTATGGCATACTTAATAAAAGAGACAGGTGTGGATGAAAAACAAATTCTTCATTGTAGATGGATACAAAGATAATCATCCTGGTATTCTGAAAAAATGATCTGAAATTACCACACAATTGTTGAGAGTGGCATTACCAAGATGGCGCCAGTGTGTGCGGCGATTCGTCTGCTCAGTATTTTCTTT
>NC_045744.1:430235-430343 GCF_008692095.1 Etheostoma spectabile
GTTTTGTTTCTCTGTGTATGCCGCAGAGATGCATCGGCCTTATTTGCATACGATCGGCAAGCTCTTCTCAACATCCGAGCCTCAGTGGAATCGTTGTTTCCAAAATAC
>NC_045744.1:430353-430445 GCF_008692095.1 Etheostoma spectabile
ACCAAACTTCAAATCTCCCTCCCTTCTTATCCAGGATACCTATAGGCCTGCCACGGTATTGTCTTGAAATGGTTTCAGTCATACTTGACTGA
>NC_045744.1:430455-430811 GCF_008692095.1 Etheostoma spectabile
TCTGTTCATTTAGCTGAACACTCTTCGTCAGCTGCTCCTTCTACCTGCGGGGTCCCTCAAGGCTCTGTTCTGGGCCCTATCCTCTTTTCACTGTACATGCTGCCCCTGGGTTCCATTTTTCAGAAACATAACATCTCCTATCATTGTTTTGCTGATGATGTCCAAATCTACTTGCCAATGAAATCTATAACCAAAAAGTCTGTGCAGCCATTGTTTGACTGCTTAAAGGAGGTAAAAACCTGGATGGAGTTAAACTTCCTCACTCTAAACGTTTGGACGTTCGGATGCTCTGGGTGAACCTTTTGGCATTTTGGGCCCTTCAGCCTCCCAAAATCGATCCACTATTAAAAATCTTG
>NC_045744.1:430823-436819 GCF_008692095.1 Etheostoma spectabile
ATACCTCCTTTACTTTTAGTAAACAAATCAGTGCAGTTGTCAAGACCAGTTTCTTCCATTTAAGACTAACCCTAACCCTTTCGAAGGAAGATAGGCCTTTATTTTAGTTCAGCACTTTGGTCAACTGTTGTTTTTAAATGTGCTATAGAAATAAAATTGACATTGACATTGAAATGTCAACCTCATGGTGGCGCTAGAGGGAATATCAGGTGATCACTAAAGTCAGTAGGAGTTATCTGCCAGGTATCATAAATCCCCCCCCCCCCCCCCCCCCCCAGCTGTATGGCACTGTGCTCCTGGGTCCCCCCTCCCAGTTGTACGGCACTCTGCTCTTGGTGAGATGTCTCACTCTGGAGCTAAAACAAGTGAGATGTCTAACTCTGGAGCTAAAACAAGTGAGATGTCTCACTCTGGAACTAAAGTAAGTGAGATGTCTCACTCTGGAGCTAAAACAAGTGAGATGTCTCACTCTGGAACTAAAACAAGTGAGATGTCTCACTCTGGAACTAAAACAAGTGAGATGTCTCACTCTGGAACTAAAACAAGTGAGATGTCTCACTCTGGAGCTAAAACAAGTGAGATGTCTCACTCTGAAACCAAAACAAGTGAGATGTCTCACTCTGGAGCTAAAACAAGTGATATGTCTCATTCTGGAGCTAAAACAAGTGAGATGTCTTGCTCTGGAGCTAAAACAGAGACCTAAAAAAATATGGTGTTTCTAGAAAATGAAACATGGAAACCTATTCTGCTAAAACCTCAAAATACAACAATAAACCTAAACTTGAGCAGAATATGGGCACTTTAATGTAAGTAAAGCAAGGCAAAAACACTGTGCACTTTATCTGAACACACCAGATGAAGATAGGAAGAGAGATGACTGAAAATTGCACACTCAAGTGTTTTGCAGGGAAATGGAAGAAGAGAGACAGGTCTGTCGTTTACTTCAGACGGGTGCAGGGTTTCTTTAGAAGAGGGCTAAATCATTATAGACTCATTCTGTATGATGTAGGATTATATGACAGTATAGTTGCTAAATATGTTCTGCTTTTATTAACAAGTGTATTACTAAGAACGCATTTGTTTTAAAAGATGCACAGAAAGTTCTTGTTCCGACAGACTGATCAGAGAAACTAACTGACATGGTGGTGCAGCAGACACTTATCTAACAGACGCTGACCTAGAGTGGATTTAAATTCAGCTCTCTATCTGATCATGCTTTAGTTTTGTGAACAACACTAATTAGACTGTTGTTGAGTAAAAATATGCATTATGATCTTTGTACCATTTTTGTCTTCATTGGAGAGCTCAGAGTGAGGCACGAAAGACCAGACGAAGGAAAGCAAGGATGAGTTTTCATGGTTTCTAGCCCATCATGCCATCCCAACACCCCCACAATGCTACGAATTTTAAAAGAAATGTAATGGCACAGACATTATTGCACTTCGACCACCGCTACTACTTTTCCCAAGCAGTTTTGCTCTTTTAAAAGTGCTCTCCAGGCAAACGACCCTGGAGCACAAATGTTTTTGATCGAGCAATCTCCCACAGGTCTGACCTTGGCAGCTTTTATCAGGTGATGAATACTTTGAAAAGATTGCATTGTTTTTCAGACCAATACCACAGCTTTTTAGCAGGACCCCAAACATTGCAATCCTCTCTACCTTAAAGCATGGGGGGGGGGGGGATTTTACCCGATTGTAGATTTCAACAAATTGATCATTTCATCTTGCTTTGGAACGAAAGATATGAATGTTGATGATTAAATGTATCTGTTATCAGGTAAAGGACATCTGAGACAGGACCCCTGAAATCCCAGGCCCTGGCAGTTTGCCTTCGCTTCGTAGATGCTGGGATGTTTGGGGAAGGGACTAATTAAATTGTGTGTGTTTTGATAATACCTATGAACAGCCAGTGTCTAACATGCACCCACCGTGAAATGAGAGCAAGGCTGGGTGTAATGGATGAATACCTGTTGTCTACGTGTCTGTCACGAGCGGCTGATTGCCAATCAATTAAAAAAATGCCACAACTGAAAGTTAATTAGAGCGTTTACTGCAATGAAAATAGAACCTTGTAGCGATGCTCCTGGATTCTATGTATATGTCTATTTTGAAGGTGTGTTAATTATACAATAGTGAAATATCTGAACGACTCCAATTTATGTGTAAATAAAACAGAAGAAGAAAAGCTATCTGGAAGAAAGAGTCTGAGTGTGTGAGCATATAACACACTGTATTGTACACTATATCAGTAGTTTACAGCTGACGTCTGTGTGGTACTCTGTGTAACTTATTGCAATGGACTTTAAAAACAATACAGCGGTCAAATGTTTGCAAGTCACACACGGCTAAGTTGTGCTTCGCATTGATTATGAAAACACATAGTGACAAGCAAAAACAGAGCAAATAGTCAAACGGCAAATCACATTGTAGAAAACCATCTGTAAGCCTATTACAGCAATTAGGTTTGAACCCACAAAGAAATAAGCCGAGGTCCAATTCAACGTAGAAGTCACAAGGAGCCATGAATGATGAAACAGGAGCCCTGGATCATTTCAGCCAAAAAAACCTAAACAATAAACTGCATACTTCACATTCTCCTTTAACAGATGGTACCAGAGGTGCCAAACACAAGTAGGAGGTATTCCCTCTTTCATTCTGGTGGTCAGGTAGAAGTCCAGTCCAATGTCTCAACACTTCATCCAATCGACATGTTCACGCCATCCTAAAAAATGGTTTATTATCATTACCAGCAAAGCAGTAAACATCTTGTTAAACGTTGCAGCTCGTCACCCCTCAGGCTCTAAATACTCCCGTTTTTCTCCCGGTGAGTGCTGGCGGCCAGCTCGCGCTGTCTCATTAGCATTGGCTCGGCTTCCTTAGATTAGCATGATTAAACTGTGAAATTGGAGCCGTTACCTTTAGTCAGGACACGGTGAGGACACCATGAGCTTGGTGACAGCGCTGGACAGGACGCTGAGGGCAGCAGGGTGTGGGCTGCTGGCCATGCTGCCATCTTGGCTCACTGCCACAGGTCTGCCCCCCCCCCTGCTTTCAGAGAAACAGAGAGCGGCATTGTTGGTGTAAGTGTGCCTGTTTTTAACCCTTTTTACTTTAGCCAGGGGAAGTCAATCTAACTTCATTTACTTTTCTCCTTTCTTTGTGGGACTTGCTTTAAAAAACGCAATAAAAACAAAATGCACCTACTTACTGAGCAAGATTTAAAACATTTAAACGACTTTCTCATGACGTTATCAGGGCTGCCAACTTTTCCCAAAACCTTGGAGTGAGATTTGGGGGGGCCAATATTTTTCCGCGTACAAAGCAATTTCTTTGGGTCTTTATTCTTTAGGGTTTAAATTGGGATTTGTTATATGTGGGGGGATGGGGCTCTCCCTAGGGGGGTCTGGGGGTATGCCCCCCCAGGAAATTTTTTTTAAAAATAAACCATTAAAGGGCACTTTCTGGAGAGTTTTTTTGCAAAAAAAATGGAGAAATCAAGTCTTGCATGATATGTGCAAAACTGTAAGGTTAAGAACCTTTGCATTGTTGTAGTATCAACAGGTTTTAGGGCATTCAGCATTTACAATATTAACTTCTTATGATATAAGAACTGACCCACACAATGTGCCAAACATAATGAATCACATGAAGAGACAGTAGCATTCAGCCAACAGCTGAGATTTGGGTCTGTGGTGAACAGGTCCAGGGTCCCTGGTGTAGGGACCAGGACCCAAAGTTAAATTAATGATGAGGGATCACAAGACCACTGAAATTCTAAAGATGAAACCACTGAGTTGCATAAATTTCAATCCTTTACCTTTGTGCCAAGGCTCAGTAATGTTTGGCCCTCATCCTCTCTACCCCACTTACTGTTTTTACTTTTTTTGAAAATAAAGCTATTGTTCATTTTAAAAAACATCAATTAATTATTTACAGTTCCATTTAAGATGCACAGAGGTTAGAGATGCACAATAGTGCCCAACTTTGCAGTATCGTGTATATATATATATATATAATATATATATATATATTATATATATATATATTAGTAGGCTACATATAGGCTAGTATAGCTCAGATGTGTTTCACCAGATTTCTGCTCATATTTACAACTTTGTGCACATTCAAAATATAACTCCTCCCATCTCTGATGTCCGAGATGTGAGAGTTGTAATATAGTCTGCTTGCATGTCATTGCTCCGCTGATATGTGGATCTCACTCAGACCGTCTGACAGACTCAGACCCTATTCGGGTCTCTGGTCTCTGACAGAGTTTTGAGGTGGCTGTACGCTGCTCTTCATCGGAGGACTACACGATGCAACGCGTCACGTCCCCCCCCAAGCGAGTCAATAACATGAACTGAAGTTGCTACACACCAGCCGCGCTGCTCACCTCCATCTTTACAGAGAGAGTGGTCACGAGCGACGACGTTCTGTGATAATCAGAGCTCATACCTGAAGCGGGAATGCACCTGGGATGGCTCGTGAAAAAATGTTCTCAGTTTGCGACAATTTGAAATCCACAGACAGGGAGCGCTCTTGAACCCCTCACAGTCTCTGAAAGCACAACTAGTCGATCACAAGTGGCTCAACAGGTAAAAACATAGATAAACTCATCTACGAAATTTGACCGACCGGGCTGACACTTCAGCGTGAGAAATCGGGGGTGTGGCGTGTGCCGTGTGAAACCATCACTGCGTGTGTCTCACGGCCAATGCGTGAGAGTTGGCAGCCCTGCGTTATGGATGTTGTGTACATGCAACGGGGAAAAGAGTTACATAGACATGAGACTTTTTTTGTCTAACTTGCTTTGTAATGATACTATGGTCATTTTAAAGGGCACTACTATGTGCCCTTTATCATATTAGTGATAATGCATCTATGTTCATCCTTGGGAATGGAAGTACATTGTCGGTAACACATTTTATTGTGTTTTTGAGGTCCTCAAAGTGATTGATCATTTTCTGCCTCTTCTTTGGTGTGTATACGTTCTAAAGTTGAAGCATGTATAAAGTCCTAATGGTAAAATGAACATGGGAGATATCAGATATATAAGTCAGTGGAGTGTTCCGTTTAACAGCTATACATCCTTGAGCTGAGGTGTTGTCCTATATGAGATGAATTATAGTTGATTTATGAATATATAGGCACATTTATTGTTAAAATAGTTGTTTTACTTGGAGAAACAAACCAGAGTATTTGTGATTTCTATTTATGTTGATTGATTTTATTTCCGTGTGATTCAGTCCCGGTACTCAGGAACACATGATTCAAAGTTAAACACCTGAAACACTCATCCCAATCTACTTAGGTTTCATACATCAAGTAATGCTCATGAAGTGAAGCCAATCAGTGGTCTTTTCTTATCACAACAATGGACTGCTGGTTTTAAGGAATGTGTTAATGTAATGTTGCATTAACTCCATTGATTTGTCACTTCTTGCTTCATGATGACATTGCTGTGCAAGAATCACATTTCCACATTTCCTTGTTGCAGAAACCACATTTTCTTCTGTGAGACGTTGTTAATAATCTGGCCCTGTGCGTTCACTCTGAACATATACTTCTCTCTCAGTTCGTGATGCATTTTGCTGCACCGGCCTCCAATCTATTTGTTTGTCATCCTTTGAGTTTTTCTTCCCTCTCACTCTGGATTATGTTTGTCTCAGGTTTCATGAAAATACAGTACCCTTAAGTCCTAGTGTTTGAAGTATATTTAACAAGCCAGCTGACTGTAAATACCATGGGTCATCTAGTATGGATCAAGAGATGTACATCGATGTCAGGCTTTGCCCCTCATCTTCCTCTCTGTGTGTGTGTTGCTGTTCTCAAAAAAACAACCTTCGAGCTAGCAAGCTACACGCTGACAGTGGCAAGGTTTGAAGAAACGTTGGATTGTGCAGGAAGGCAGGCCTGCTTGCTTGAATCAGGGAATGATTGTAAAGATTTAGAAAGAATATGTTTAGGGCATTTCCTCTCTAACTGGGACATTTT
>NC_045744.1:436829-438815 GCF_008692095.1 Etheostoma spectabile
GGTGGGATTGCTGTGGACAAAGTCCACATGGGGATAAGTAAGATAAGTGAGATGGTTAGAGATAATGAGGTGGAACCATGTATCAGCTGATTTAAATAGCTCACTTTACTGTATCATGTCAACAGTTAACGTCATTTAATATTGGATGTGACGTTTTCTTTTGTGAGGTGCTGATGTTCCACCAGAGCAAGTTCCTTCCATATTTAGCAGAGCCACCGCCGCTGCGTCCCAAGACCATTGGGATTGGGTTTAGAAACGTAAACAACCCCTGTCTGTTTATTTCTGTATTACCCATGGCTGTGTTCCCATGTTAATCACTCGGCTCTGATCAAACTGGGTTTTCTGTACATCAGAGATCTAGCTACATGTTAGCATCTTTGAAGCTTTACAGGATTCATTACAGAGGTATTAAACTGCAAGGTATCTTCTACCACACCACAAAACGGCTGGGGGGAATACAAAAAACTACAAAGACACTGGAACCTCTATCTGTACTATGTATTTAGATTTCTGCACCCCTGGTTTCCAATCAAAATACACATAAAAAGAGGTATTAAATGAATGACCTACAGCGAGATAAACTTAGACAGACTGTGTGAGGTTGTAAGGAACACGGCCGACAGGTTTCTGAGTGTTTCTGTTCCAGGTGGGGAGGACGGGAGTTCAAGCTGCGCTCCTGCACGCCACAGAAATGCCTGACGGCCATGTTTAGTCAGGAGGCTGTCCCGCTGGAGTTGTGCATTTAAGGGGTGGGTGGGATGCAGTGTGGGGGAGGGGAATTTGGGCCCAGGGGGTAGTTGTCATGACAATGGCATGGGTCTGGACCGATGGGGAGCATCTAATGATGAATAATTATGCACTTTTTTTATTAATATTGCTATTCTTTTTTTTCTCCTCCTGTTGTGATAATCGTGACCTCGCCCCTGATTTCCTGGTGTTTGGAAAAGCAAGAAATGACTTTGATGAATGGAGACTAAATGGTGTTGCAGAGAATTTTGTTCACTGCGCATACAACACTCCCCTCAGGCAGGGTCGCTGCCTTTTAGTAATATGTGCTCTCTGGGTCACATGTATTTAATATTCCATGGGTGGCTGTTTGCAGCCTTGCCAAGTGCAGCTAATGACACCGTGCTAGCTTGTGCGCGGTGAATGAATGCAGGTGCTGAGCTCCGCTGATGATTTTACAGTAAGCACACGTTATAGCAGAAAGGTTGGAGTTAACAAGTGTTAAGTCGAACAGGAACACCACATTGGGAACTTAATTAGTCAGCTAATGAAGGTGATCTAAAACCTAAAGGCTGAACTGCTTTTTGTATATTTTAATTTACATAAGAGAACTCAAAAACTACTGCAGGAGTGTCAGAGATGAAACAAATAAGACACCTGCCATATCTGAAGATTTACATACAGCCTCTATAAGAATCCTTTAAATTGTGTTTTTTCTGAAATTACAAAACAAGCACATTACCTCATTGGCGTGTCATGGTAGCTTTCCTTACAGATACTTTAGGTTGAATTTGAGATGTGTCTCTGAGCATTATTGTTGAAAATGATGTCCTTCCAATGGCCTCATCTTTGACTGAGAACACTTTCATTGGAAGTAATTTCTACTAAAGAATCATTTCCTATTTTTGTAGTAACTGTGAACTAATCATTTTGAGTTTAAGGCAGGTGTTGTATGTATTTTATTGTCAAAAACCTTGATAAAAAGACCAATGCTAATACTTTCTGTATGCCTACCCTGTATGGCACTCACCCCACTTCAGACTTCAGTCTCTAAAAACACAATTCACAAACGCATGCGTTAATTGTTTGAAAAAGGGTGTTTTATTTTCTGAAGCAACTGGACATTGTAGTTTTTAGCAAACAGTACTGAAACAGGAGGAAATGTATTTGTTTGGAAGTATTTTCAGCGGCAGGTAAATCTGCATTTGGTGGTCTAGTGTGTGGGATTGAGTCAAGTGTGTGTGTGTGTGTGTGTGTGTG
>NC_045744.1:438825-439609 GCF_008692095.1 Etheostoma spectabile
TGTGTGTGTGTGTGTGTGTGTGTGTTGAAGGTAATGCAGGAACATGTCACCCAGTTTTTGGTCAGATAGATTAAAATAGAGCTCTATGGTACACAGGAAGAACATGTATCTTTAACAATACTTTGGTACTTTGGTCTTAAATGGGATTTTCGGACAAAAAGAAAAAGTAGAAACATTTTAAGGATCAAATCACATAGAAATAAAAAATAAAATTGCATCTCAACAAATGTTGAAGTGATCACAATGGAAGAAGTTCATTGTACAATAAAGTCCGTTCTGAGTTTCTTTTTAAACGTTTAAATAATGAAGCTTTGCACATCTAGCTCCCTCCCACTATCATTTTTTTTTCTCTCTGTCAAAGTGATGCGTGGAATGGTGGGCCCAGTGCAGAGAGGAGGCAGGCAAAAGTTGAGCTGGAGGGTTTATTTAAATAAAAAGCAAAGTACAAACGAAGGAAGTCCTGAGAGGAGCAGGCAAAAACTAAATCCAAAGTGCAAAAAACAAGAAGAGGGAATCCAAAAATAAAATCAGAACAAACCAGAAACAGAGACCAAAAGAAATCCAGGAAGCAAGGAACCAGACACGAACCGACACGGGGAGACACAACACTACAGTGATCGGACACAGGACAAGGGACGCACACACACTAAACCCAGAGGGTGACGAGGTAACCACAGGCAGGTGACAAGAGGGCCAGGTGGAAAACATCAGGTAATCACAGGGAGTAACACTAAGGACAAGACGAGACAGAGACCCAGACTTCAAAATAAAACAGGAAACAGAA
>NC_045744.1:439619-442790 GCF_008692095.1 Etheostoma spectabile
GCAAAAATAAATACCATACCATAATCACAAGACATGACAGCAACCAGGCCAAGAACTAAAGACAGGAAAACAGACTACCATATTAAGACAAGAAACCCAACCATAACACTGTTTCTTCAACCACATGCTGGTGTAAAGCCTCAAACAGCCGTCTGGTTTGGTTGTCATATATTTAACAAGGTTAATGAGTCCAAGTACGACTTATGGGAGGGGGACGGCAGGTTGATTGTAATCCTATATCATGGGAAGCCTTACCCCTTATGTCAGTTATGGTACCAGGTTCATGCCTTATCTTATCCAGCTGATAGTCTGTGCACCAGATTTGGTGAGATTTGTCCCGCAGGTTTTAAAGAATACATTTGGTATGTATGCCCCTTATGGGTAGTCCTCAAACTGCTTTGGGCCCACACACGGACTTAATTCATACTAATATTATTAAATTTGTAATTATAATATGTTTAAATTATTACTGAATTATGGCCAATTACCTGGGTCAGGGTTTAGGTTCCTCCCAAGGTTTCACTTCCTTTCACCTCTTATATACATGGGCCCCTCAAACGCTCCCTGACTGAACTTCCCATCTGCATTCACTAGTAGCCCTCCTATTTTAGGGAACAATTCAGTGCCGCAGAGCTGAATGTTGAAAAAGAAAATTTATGCAGGCAAACATGCATTATGTACACACACACACACACACACACACACACACACACACACACACACACACACACACACACACACACACACACACAAACACCACTTTCTAATCAACTCCTAAACCTTGCACATGCATTAGAACACACAAACTAGCATTTGTTAGCACCTAATCCCCCATAATGCCATAGCACACACAAGCTGCGCACACACACACACACACACACACACACACACATACACTGGCAGCCAGCAGGCAGACGTGTGGGTGATTGAATGTGATGGAGAGCCGACACGACAAGCGTAGCATTCACCTTGATCAACTGCCTTTTCTCTGCTTTGAAGCGCGGTGCATGCTAACGCTGCTGCTCTATTTCAACAAGCTAATGTGGGCAGTGTCTCACACACACTCACACATACACACATTGTTGCTGCATTTGGAGGCTCTGTGCATAAGGGTATCTGTAGGTTTGTCTGGTTTGTTTTGGGGGTAACTCTGACACATTTATTAAAAGCAGATAATGAGAGCTAATCAAATAAAAATATGATAATTCTTAATCCTAGTTTAAGGTGAATACTACTTTATAGACAATTGATGAAGAGGACATCATAGTCAGTGTAGAGATGGTAACGAATTCTCTTCTTGTCCATTTGAGTAATCCATTTGCTTGCTAACCCTCACTGCTTGGACTGGAGTCGGGCTAACTGGTAATGTAGCCCAGGATAGTCGGATTGTGGCTAATTTGTCAAGGTTAGGAAAAGATCATTGTCTTATTTGCCTAACAGGAGACCATCCTAAAAAAGGAACAGGATACACATGAATGTTGGGGAACTACAGATAAGAACTTCCTAAATGTTCTTTTATGCAAACTTGTTAGAGTAAGTTTGCCGTGATGCAGTGACAGTAACCGTCCACGTTGGCTGCAGGCGTGTGAGAGTTATTAGATATTTATTTGTCACACTGAGGGAAGAAAACAATCCTCTGGGACCCACAAGCAGATGTAAAAACGGCTTTAATGACGTGAGAAAAGTCATTGTTATCACCTTCCCTCAGTCTGCATCTCATAAGAAAATAACCCTCAATTTATTTTGCAGAGCTGTGAGGCATCCTCCTCACAGCGGCGAAGATGGCTGATAAAGGTGATGGTTGAGGGGGATCCATCCATCGTTCTCTCCCTCCTTCCCTCCCTCCATATCTGCAACCTGCCTCTGCTACAGAAAAGTCTCCATTTGATGTGTGAGGAGGGAGGGAGACAGAAATGTCTCTGTGCTTCCAGACAAAAGCACCTCCTTCAAAACGTCATTGCTTTGTCAGCCAGGTGGCTGGTCAGATTGAGTTGTTGCCTTGATGCTGTCATGCCCAGTGACTCAAAATGAATATCTGTCACAGTGCATGCTGGGATGTTATTTGTATTTGTTACAACAATATCTGATTAAATACATTACCACTATATAAAGTAATATACATTTTAGAGTAAATAGCATGAAAACATGGTAACATTTTCTTTTTTGCAAAATAACGACACACATTTACCCAGGCAAACTGGAATAATGAGGTTAATCTGCAGAACAAACAGCTGACGTGAGGCCAGGCAAGCAAACCAGCTGTGGTTAGAAATGGATTCAGTTGCATCCTATATGACATCCAGCCTGTGGCTAGGGCTGCAAGATTTGGAAAAAAGTCATATTGGGATTGCGATTTACAATGCTGCAATTGTGATATAATGGTATCATGAGTTTCATTTATTATCAAGGAAAATGCAGAAAAGAAGCTACTAAAATTTGAAAATGCGTATTGTACAAAAAAACAAATTTTTGTTAAATTAATAAATTGTGTATGCCTTATAGCTTATAAACAATGCCATTCAAGATTGGTATAATATAACAACTAGTGATTAAGCTAAAAAATGTAATTTGTATATCCTTTAAGGTCTGAAACCCTCAACACTTCTGAGAGTCACGTGACCTTACAACACCACTGCATAAAGTGACCGACTGGTCATGTTTATGACGTTGTCACGAGGGCCGTGCTTAATACATCCATAATGCACAGGGCAGATTCAACGTTGGTTAAACACAGAACCATAAATGGCAACAGTGAGAGTGAGACCGGCGGGTGCTGATGAGTGACGTCTACGCCACATGGTGATCGGTGTAGGAGTTAGCGTAGCGGCTGTGTGAGGGAAAAGCGAGAGGAATATAAGGTTATTTAATCGCACAGAGTGACACACAATCGCGATTAGATTAATGGCTACAGTCTGGTTAAGTTTATGAAAGTAAAACTTAAGTGGTAAGGGTTAGAAAGAATGGTGGTCATGAGTCAGGTTAGAGACAGTTAGGTAGAAGATACACTGACTGTTGCTAAGAATTGGGGAATAAATTAAAGTCACAAACCTTGTGCGCGAACACCTTAGTTGCTCATTAAACCGTTTTTCAGTTTGGGACAGAGGACAACATGGTGACATGGGGCGGCTGTGGCTCAGTGGTAGAGCGGTTGCCTGCTAATCGGAAGGTTGG
>NC_045744.1:442800-442905 GCF_008692095.1 Etheostoma spectabile
CAATCCCTGGCCCTGCGGTCCCATGTCAAAGTGTCCTTGGGCAAGACACTGAACCCCAAGTGTGAATGTGTGTGAGTGTGTATCTGATGAGTAGGTGGCACCTTG
>NC_045744.1:442915-443389 GCF_008692095.1 Etheostoma spectabile
CAGCCCCGGCCACAGTGTATGAATGTGTGTAATGGTGAATGTCTCCTGTAGATGTAAAGGTGCTTGCGTGTAGATGCTTTTCTAGTCTTAACAACTACTCAAAGCGCTATATAAATACAGCACATTTACATTTACAAGCAGCTGGCAGGGATGCAGCTCTGGTCGAGGATGCCACGGGAATTGTTTTATGCTCGTCTATCTGACTACATCAGCCTCCACTGTCATACTATTATTACTGAGCTTAGCTATAGCTACAGGTACTGTGTGTGTGTGTGTGTGTGTGTGAGAGAGAGATAAAAGTGATCAATAGAAAGAAATAGAACGATATAGTCAATAGAAGCAATTTGAGGATTCTAACCCCTTTTTCACTAAATACTGGAAATATTTTAAAATGTTGCCGTTTATTGTCCAAAAGTCAGCGTTGTAGAGTCTGGTGAGTTGTAAGTGTGAGTCCAAGTACGACTTATGGGAGGG
>NC_045744.1:443399-443604 GCF_008692095.1 Etheostoma spectabile
GGCAGGTTGATTGTAATCCTATATCATGGGAAGCATTACCACTTTATGTCCAGTTATGGTACCAGGTTTCATGCCTTCCTCTTTATCCAGCTGATAGTCTGTGCACCAGATTTGGTGAGATTTTGTCCCGCAGGTTTTAAAGAATACATTTTTGGTATTTGTATGCCCCTTATGGGTAGTCCTCAAACTGCTTTGGTAGGCCCAC
>NC_045744.1:443614-447333 GCF_008692095.1 Etheostoma spectabile
AATTCATCTACTAATATTATTAATAATTGTAATATTATTAATATGTTTAAATTATTACTGAATTATGGCCAATTACCTGGGTTAGGGTTTAGGTTCCTCCCCTTTGAGAAGTTTATTGTTAAATATCTTATGGTGTGAGGGGCGTTCACGTTTCTAAGGCTGAGGAACAGGGCCACCAGTGGGCCAGTTGGGCTCATATTTCTTGCCCAATTCAAATGCACGATTCCAGTCAGTGGGCCAGTTTTGTGTTACTAGCTCATTCCAGCTCGGCAGAAGGCAAATAATAATAAATATACCAGCAAGTGGCAATTTGCAAGTCTGACCCATAGACTGTAAAATTAGTGGACAGAGCGTGTGTGATGTAACGGTTTGTGTAGATCTGCTATCCGCTGTCGAGTTTGCCGTTATGGGCGCAGCCCTCCTGGTTGCTGATGTGAGGATTTTAGAGAAGAGGGAGAAGGGGGAGGAGAGAGGGGGAGGAGAGGGAGAGGAGAGAGGGGGAGGAGGGAGGGAGGAGAGGGGGAGGAGAGGGAGAGGAGAGAGGGAGAGGAGAGGAGAGGGGGAGGAGGGAGGGAAGGGAGAGGGGGAGGAGCCCTCACACTCTATATTACATTACACACTTTCACTGGCAATCACATCATAGCCACGCCCTAAAACACCCCTGCTTTATGGCCGTTTTTAAAATCAACAAGACCATAATTCAAAAAATGAAAATCATTCTGCGTTACAGGAGACTTCAGACTAGGGATTGAGACCATAAACTCATTATGAAAATGTGGTAACACTTTACTTGAAGTTTTCTACATGAGAGTGACATGACACTGTCATGAACGCAGTCATGACACATGACACATGAACCCTGACCATAAACCTAACCATGGGCAGAACTTGCCATGACAAAATCCAATGACACTAACTAAAAGAAGCATTTTGTCAGTATTGTTTATGACTTGTTTATAATGTTTTATGACACGTGTATTCTTATGTAGATATCTTCAAGTAAAGTATAAGCAACAATGTTTACTGACGTAATAAATCAAGAGAGAAGTGGGTCACTTTCTCACAGACTTCTACAGAAACCAACCTCCTTTCACAACCACACGTGTCCCCCCCCCCCCTCTGCAGGAATTCAGATAGAATGCAGGTTCAAGGAGTCCCCCCCCCTGCAAGAATTCAGATAGAATGATGCAGTTAAGGAGTCCCTCCCCCTGCAGGAATCAGATAGGTAAGGGGACCACTAAGGTCTATA
Source organism: Etheostoma spectabile (assembly GCF_008692095.1). Lineage (NCBI taxonomy): Eukaryota > Metazoa > Chordata > Actinopteri > Perciformes > Percidae > Etheostoma > Etheostoma spectabile. The sequence goes on from NC_045744.1 coordinate 444,864, forward strand.
TAAAAGAGACTTCAGATACAGTATTGGGGACCACTAAGGTCTATATAAAGTGACTTCAGTACAGATTGGGACCACTAAGGTCTATATAAAGAGACTTCAGATCAGTATTAGGGGACCACTAAGGTCTAATAAAAGAACTTCAGATACATATTAGGGGACCACTAAGGTCTATAAAAGAGACTTCAGATCCAGTATAGGGGACCACTAAGGTCTATATAAAAGAGATTCAGATACAGTATTAGGGAACACTAAGGTCTATATAAAAGAGACTTCAGATACCAGTATTAGGGGACCACTAAGGTCTATATAAAGAGACTTCAGATACAGTATTAGGGGACCACTAAGGCCTATATAAAAGAGACTTAGATCCAGTATTAGGACACTAAGGTCTATATAAAGAGACTTCAGATCCAGTATTAGGGGACCACTAAGGTCTATATAAAAGAGAATTCCGATCCAGTATTAGGGGACCACTAAGGTCATATAAAAGAGACTTCAGAATCCAGTATTAGGGACCACTAAGGTCTATATAAAAGAGACTTCAGATCAGTATTAGGGGCCACTAAGGTCTATATAAAAAGAGTTCAGATCCAGTATTAGGGGAAACTAAGTCTATATAAAGAAATTAGATACAGTATTAGGGGACATAAGGTCTTATAAAGAGACTTAGATACAGTATTAGGGACCACTAAGGTCTATATAAAGGACTCTAGATACAGTATTAGGGGCCACTAAGGTATATAAAAAGAACTCAGATTACAGTATTAGGGGACCACCAAGGTCTATATAAAAGAGACTCTTAGATACAGTATAGGGGACCACTAAGGTCTATATAAAGAGGACTTCAGATACGTATTAGGGACCACTAAGGTCTAGATAAAAGAGACTCAGATACAGTATTAGGGACCACTAAGGTCTATATAAAAGAGACTTCAGATACAGTATTTGGGGACCACTAAGGTCTATATGAAAGACACTTTAGATACAGTATTAGGGACCACTAAGGTCCATATAAAAGAGCTCAAAGACTTGTGAGCATCTCTTGTGTGTGATGTGTTTCCATGTCCAAGTGAGATCCTTTGAGACCCCCAGACTCCATAATGGAACAAGTGTTCTTTGATGTATTAGCAATACCACAAGTGTTGCGAATAACGGTGTTAGAAATAACGGCGTCACTAACTTCAGTAACGAGTAATCTAATTGATTGCTCTTTTCCTCTTAGTTACACCATTACCGTTACTGTTACTACTGAAATGCGGCGTGTTACTATAATTGCAGCTCTTTTTTTCAACAGACCAACTGGATCTCTGATCTCTTTTCTTCCTTGGTCAGTGAGACGAGACGAGCGTATACATGCTGACGATTGGCTCTGGTTGAGTAAAATTTCACTGTAAGCCAATCAGAGGTAGAGTTGGGCGGGTGCTCATAAGTACGCATAGTTGGACACAACGAACAACACAAGCGAGTCAGTCAACAAGAGACAGGTACAGCGTTATGAAGTCAAGGGGGGGGGGTAACTTTTCCTGTTAGAGATTTCCCCCTGTGGTCAGGAAACAGGCACCGTGACTCTCGAGTGGCTGCTCGCTCCCAAGCTAATCACTGGCACTCTCTCGCTTCTGCCTTGCTCTATCACACACAGACACACACACAAACCCCACACCCACAAACCACAGACACACGCACGCACACACACAACACACACACACACAGACACACGCACGCGCACAAACACACAACACAGTCACACCACACACACAGCACCCGCACACACACCCACAAACACCACACACAAACAGTCAAACACACACACACGACACACCACAGACACACACACACTAACAACACACACACACACACACACACACAAACACACAACACCACACGACCACACAAGACACACACACTCAGACGCTCACACACACACACACACACAGTCCCACACAGTCACACACAGAAGACACACCAACAGACACACACAGACCACACACACACCAAACACACACACACGCACACACCCACACACACAGCACACACACAGACACACACACACACACACACACACAGACACCACGCACACCCCACACCCACGACACACACCACAAACACACACACACACCCACACACCCAGACACACCACAACACCACGACACACCGACACACCACACACACACACACAACACACCCACAGACACACCACAACACACACACACACCCCACACACACCGACACCACACACACCGACACACACAGACACACACACACACAGACACACACCACACAACACATACAGGACACACACCTCAGACGCGCACATCAACACAACCAGACACACACACACAGACACACACACACACACACACCCACACACATGCCGGCTTGACACACACAACAGCGAGCAAGTATAAACATCAGGGCACTTATGTTATTTGCACTACAAAGAGTGTATATATTTTGTATGTTTGTATTAAGT
>NC_045744.1:447354-448339 GCF_008692095.1 Etheostoma spectabile
AGATTTACCATAAATAATTGAACATGCACATGTATTTTAAGTTCCATTAAAGAGGGGGGGGAGGTGGGGTCACATTTGAGTATTTAAAAATGTACTTGAAAGTAACGCATTAGTTACTTTCTGAAGTAACTAGTTATATTTAGGATTTGCAACTGAGTATCTAATTTAGTTACTTTTTGGAAAAAGTAACTAGTAACTGTACCTAATTACTTTTTAAAAGTAACTTGCCCAAAACTGAATACCACTAGTGAAAATACTCTACTACAAGTAATATTCCAGCATTTAAATATTAGCAGTAAAATGTTCTTAGCAATTCAAAATGAAAATACCACTAGTGAATACAAGTATGGAGTGTAGCTTTTCCCTGGTGATTCATTGACAGTTTTGAGAGTTTTTACTTCTTCAAATCAGTTTAAGGAGGAAAAGAAAGATGGAGGAGCTGAAAGAATGAGAGGACGTATGAATGTACGTTTAGAGAAGGAAAAGTAAGAACAAAACACCAGGAACAATGATGAAATATGTTTTGGACCTTATCTTATTATCTGACCAATCAGGAGAACGGGTCAAATGAATTTCCATGTTTCTGATATGAAGATGAGACGCGTGTGACTCCTACATCTCACATTCACCAACAAAACAAACAGCGAGAGAGTCCTGCCAATCTGTAAACATTTTAACATCAATGTTCACTGGAAAGATTTTTCAGTATAAAGTCGCAGAAAGTTGCTGCTGTTTAAATCCTGTTGCCTTGCTGCAGCGGGCAGGGCTGCTGCTCCGTTCCCCTGACGCATGCACACACACACGTAAACACACACAAGTACACACGGGGTGGATGCAGGAAAAGCCACAGATGAGATGTATAGGATGACCTAGATTGAGTACAGCTACATTATGTAGGTGCAATGATAAGTTAAAGTCCTATAAGTCCTTTATCAAACTGTATGAATGTGTCCCAGCCCAGGATAGGAAATGATGCCTTTATGGT
>NC_045744.1:448351-450507 GCF_008692095.1 Etheostoma spectabile
CCCCCCCCCCCCCCCCCCACTACAACACATGATGACGGCTCAATGTCCACGAGTAGGCTACCATGAGTAGGACAGGATAGCACCATAGAGACAGATCCTGTTTTCACCTTTATAAGGCAAAAAAAGTTTAAATCCACCAGATGGATTTAAACAAGTTAACTTCAGACCCTGATCCCTGACAAATTGTTATGTTATATTTTATTCATATTATTTTAACATCAGTTATGCTTTCATCTTGCAGTTGCAAGCGATGGTGTGAAAAAGGCTCCTTCTTTCTCAGGGAAAAGTACAATATCTTTCTCTAAAATGTAGTGTACTGAAGTAAAAGTAGAACGTAAAGCACCTCATAGTTTTAGATAATTTGATGCTAACTTCTGGCCAGTCTTTTACCGTCCAATTAGCTCTGCCGACTTTCCGTGTCAGTTTGGCCATTATAATATGTAAGAGTTTGTCAGTCAGCCCAGATGTAATGCTCGCTAACTGTATGTTAAAGATTTCTGTCTCAGGGAGCGTCAGGGCAGAGGGGCTACCATATCATGTGGATGATGGATCTTTTGTCTTGGGTGTCATCTCTAAAGACAAGGCGAGCGGGGGCAGGATGGTGGGTCACAAGAATCCAAAAAATGTTGCAACGCACAAAGGACATCATTCTGGTGGTCCTGGGCTGAATGAGCTATCGTTTTGGTGAAAAACAAGAGAGAGAGGCTTTCATTTTGTATCCATCGGTGACCGTTTGAGTATCAGACAAGTTGTTTGTGGGTATCCAGGCAATGGCCAATCACGGCCTCTAATGTCGCTTCCATCTGACAGAGCTGACGGCGGAGTTAATGTCCATGTCGCTATGAAGCCATCAGACAAAGAGGCGGACGCGTCTGTTTTTAGGGTTTTGAGATGAGTGATGTTTTCCCAGCTCGTTATGAGGAGGTCTAAAACCCTCTGTTCATCCGCAGTAATAACAGCAGAGACTTTGTCACTCTGGGTGTTCTGTGAGGCATCAAGTGATGGCAGAAAATAAAATTGAGCAGAGTCACTTCCAATCTTAATCTGTTACACATCAAAACTGATCAAGATCATTGAAACTTATTGGAAAAGAAAAACATATTTACAGTGATTATTCCTGAAAAAACTACAAACTTCATTTCTCTAATGTTACTTGAGACCACCTTGAAGGTGTTAAAGGTAGTATTTAGATTTAAAAAATGACTAACTCTAAAGATAATGAGACAGAGTCTGATTGCTACAAGGTGCACTTCATTCCAAGGTCTCCAGCTTCATTGACAAGTCTACATGTGTGTGACTGTGGCCTAGTTAGGAGCGCTGTGGGGAGGTGTTACCACATACAGTGTGGCTTAGTGTTCACAAAAGAACATTAAAGGAGTGATTCACTACGGTCTCTCATAAATGCATTTTCAGGATATTCCCGTACCCCATCATGCTTCATGCTGCTTTGTAAAATGTAGCCAATGATTCTAGGTTTAACTTTACAAATGTTGCAGAAAAATAGTCCTTGACGAGGTGTGTCATGGTGTGACAGATGCAAACAATGATGGGATGCAGTTGCCAAAAAGTGAGTTAGTTGAACTGTTAAACTGATTAACGTAAGTCCAATATTCATTCTCCTCTTAGCTCTGGTTTGGTCTTCACATAGTCTGACTGCCTGGATGTAGACTGGTGGTAAAAGCTTGTCATTGGTACTACTTCAGACAGAATTGTTCTCCCTTTGGTCATTGGTTTAAAGAAATACAAGCAATACACAGCAGTTTTTTCGGGACCCTAGGAAGTGCGCCGGGCTTTGAAGCCAAAGTGAAGTAGTGGCCAAAAGGTGGAATTGCAACTTCTGTGTCCATCAGCAACAAAGACATTTCCCATTTCCCACACTTACATGACAAAAGAGATGTCTGTAAAATACGGGAAACATTTGTTTAGGCATCACATTCCCTGCAAAATGACTAGTTGAACTGAACTGATCAGAATTTTATTATTGGTCTGATAACATTTGGAAAGTCTAAAAGAGCCACACAATGAAATCATTTGAGCCCCATTCAAGTTCCTCCTCCTGATCATTCTTTACCTCTGTCCCTCTCTCTGAATCTGCAGCTTCCTCTTCATCCCTCACAGTCAGTTCTTTCTTCCCCTCTTCTCTTTCACTTATTTCT
>NC_045744.1:450517-455884 GCF_008692095.1 Etheostoma spectabile
TTCTGTGGTCTTCTCCTGCTCTAACCCGCCTGGTCTCTCACACATAGTGGCTTCATGCACCACTGAGCAATGAACAGGGAATAAAAAACACTAGATCCATTTTTTTTTAATTAATTAATGTGTTTCCCACCATAATCGAATGATACCATGGCCATACTCCAGCGCTGACACAGCTCAGTAGAGAAAGGTCTAACAATGCCAGGATAGGTCTCTTTCATCTCCTGAGGAACATAATCTGGCTAATCAACTGATATATGCACCACTATGTTATAAACTTCATCTGTATGATGCTTGGTGCTGGGCTTTGCCTTCTGCTGCTTGAAATAGTATAATAGATAGAATAAATAGAATAGTCCACTGAACTATTGATTACTGTCTTACTAGTACAGTACTGTATGGAGCTACTGTAAACTGCACTGTTATAAGGTTTCTACAGACACCTCAGGCCAATCAAAAAGTAAGGTTTTCCATAGTCGTTTATACTAAGGAATAATGGACTGTATATGCGTAATGAATCAATACCTAAATTTACCTAAAGCTCTTTATGTTGAAATGAATTGATTGAGAGTCAACACGTTTCTACTGAGGCTGTGACTGTGTGTGAATACAGTGGTTATACCTTCTCTATCATAAGATGTTGTTTAAACTGTAATGCAGACAGAATGAGTGTGAGCAGGTAAAGGTGGGAGGTGGTGTGTGTGTGTTTGTGTGTGTTTGGGTTGTAGCTGTAGAGAATAAAAGCCTGACGGGAAGCGATTTTGTTGCTGCTAAAAGAAGGAAATGAAATGTTGGCGCCCAAAGCTCCCTCAACTCTCTCTCTTCCACTTTGTTTAGTTGTGTTCAGAGCATTGAGAGTTGGATAGATGGGGGTATAGAGAAGTATTAAGGGGGGGTGGGGGATACAAACTGAAAGAAACTGTCCCCCCCCCCCCCCACACACACATATATACACGTATACACACAGAGCAGAGCATGGTCCTCATTGCCTGCCACCTCCAGCTGTCGCCAAAGAGGACAAAAGGAGGTGTGGGGGTGTCTGTGAAGGAGTTGGAGGGAGTGTGGGGGTGGGGGGGTCTTGAATAGAAAGATAAACTAAAGCCCCCCCCCCACTAACACACACAGACATACACAAGGCCCTTGTCATCTGCATTAGGCAGCATCTCCACTCTCTGCCCCCTCACTTTCTTTTCTGAGCCAAGCTGCACACAGCGCTACGATTTTAACTGACACACACACACACACACACATATGCACACACAGGCACACGCGCACGCACACACACACACACACACGCACGCACACACACACGCACACGCACACACGGACTCACACACACACACACGCACACACACGCACACACGCACACACATGCTCACACGCACACACACACACACGCACGCACACACGCACACATGCATGCAAACACGCACAAACACACACACACAGATCTTCCTGTCTTAAGCTAGGTTTATGGTCGCCATGGTGTTCCTGTGGACAAGGTGCGACCACAGAGTTTCAAAAAGCCCAACATATGTAAGTAATATATAATATGAATATAATTTAACATGGGGCGGCGAGTCTTGTCAGGGTGGCGGGGGAAGATGATACATAGAAACCCCTATGTGTAAATGCCTTGTATGGAAAATGAAAACTATCTTATGCAGTTTTACAGTTTTTACTCTGTCATACGTTTTGTATGATCATAATTTACTGATAGAGTAAGACAAATAAAATAGAAAATAGAACAGAATTATGGCTGCACAATTAATCGTAATTTTGTTGAAATTGCAACATACACTGGTGTAATATCCAAATCACAGGGGGAGGGGGTGCAACATCTGTCAAAGGCATGTGTGTCAAACCATTCTAAATCTCCCTGTCATCTTCATCTTCCTCCTCCTGATCCCTCTCTACCTGTCCCTCCGTCTGTGGTCTTCTCCTGCTCTGACCCACCTGGTCTCTCCAGTTTACTGCCTTCATCTTCATTTCCCTCCTCCTCTTCCTCCTGTGCACCAGGCACGGCGTCATGGGTGGGTCTGACGGGCCTAGGCCCACCCACTCTTCAACAGGCCCACCCACAAATTTTCATAAAAAAAACCCAATAATATTTTTTAGATTAGATTCAACTTTATTGTCATTACACATGTACAGGTACAAGGCAACGAATGCATTTGTGGTCGAACCATAAGTGCAATAGCAGTAAGTGCAGGATATACAATGGTTCCGTAATGCAAGACATGGATATGTATGAATAAATATAGAAAGAATACTATTTAATAACAAGTTTACAGATGGGTTTGTCCTATGAATACAAAATATAATAACAGGTATGTTGAGCAAGATTTACAGCTAGGAATTTGGTGGATTAACTATAATTGCAAATTTTTTACAGATATGTGCAAACAGCATAAATACTAATGAAATAAGGTAAAGTTTGGCAGAACTATCCGATTAAAGTGCGGTGGAATTATTGCATATACAGTTAAGTACGGTAGTGCGATGTAAATTAAACAATTGGTACTGTAATAAATACAGTCAGCAGTGCAAATGAAATGTAAGTAGTGCAAAAAGGTAGTGTGCAAAAGATGCAGATGAAACAGTCGTTACTATAGAACAGTCAGCAGTGCAGATGAACATTATAATATTGCAATAACAAAATGGAGGCAGTGTGATGAGGGAGAGGAGAGTCTGTCAGTATATGAGGGGAGTGGGATCAATGAGGATTAGAGTTCAATAAAGAGACAGCTCTGGGGAAAAAACTGTTCTTTAGTGTCTGCTGGTCCTGGTCCGGAGGACCCTGAACCGCCTGCGGAGGGCAGGAGAGAAAACAGTCTGTGGGCTGGGTGAGAGGAGTCCTTCATGCTGCCGAGCTCGGTGCAGACAGCGTTTCCTCTGGATGTGCTCGTGGCGGCAATGGAGTCCCGGTGATGCCTGGGCGTTTTTCACCACCCGCTGCAGTCCTTGCGCTCTGCAACAAACACTCCCATACCACACTGTTGCACAGTTTTTCAGGATGCTTTCTATTGCACAGCGATAGAAGTTCACCAGGATAGTTGAGAAAAGCTGATTCTTCCTCAGTGTCCTCAGGAAGAAGAGGCGCTGGTGAGCCTTCTTGACCAGGCAGGAGTGTTTGGTTGACCAGACATGTCCGCCGATGTGTGATCCCAGAACTTGAAACTGGAGACACGCTCAACAGCCATTCATCGATGTGGATGGTGTCGTGCGTGCCTCTTGGCTCCTTTCTGAAGTCCACGATGACTCCTTGGTTTTGGTGGTGTTGAGGAGCTGGTTATTTTCAGTGCACCAGTGGCCGGTGCTGGATCTCTCCCCTGTAGGCAGTCTCATCGTTGTTGCGGATGAGACCAATCACGTAGTGTCGTCCGCAAACTTGATGATGGAATTAATTCGTACACAGGCGTGCGGAGGTGAAGAGGGAGTAGTAGAAACGGGCTCAGCACACAGCCCTGTGGTACAACCAGTGTTGAGTTGATGACGTGGAGCAGTTGGAGCCTGATCGAACATTCGTTCTGTTGGTAAGAAAGTCCAAAATCCATTGCACGTGGAGTGTTGATGCCAGGTCTCCAATTTGGCTATTAACTTGCCGGGATGACAGTGTTGAATGCTGAGCTGAAGTCAACAACAGTATTCGTGCATAAGTGTTCTTATTGTCCAGATGTGTAGCACAAGTGCAGTGCCATGGAAACCGCATCTCTTTGCTCCTATTGCTACGGTAGGCGAACTGGTGTGAGTCCAATGTTGATGGTAGCGAGTCCTTTAGGTGTGGCGACCCCCGCTCAAGCACTTCATTACGATGGTTGTGAGTGCTACAGGGCGGTAGTCTTTAGGCACTTCGGCTGAGTGTTTTGGCACTGGCACAATGGACGTGCATTTAAAGCATGTTGGTACAGCAGCTTGGGCAAGAGACAGGTTGAAGATGTCTGTAAAAACTCCAGCGAGCTGCTCCGCACATGCCCTGAGTACGCGTCCAGGGATGTTATCCGGTCCGCAGCCTTGTGCGTGCTGATCCTGCTCAGTGCCTTGCACATCTGTGGAGGAGAGTGTGATGGGGGGGTGGTCAGCTGAGGGTTTGAGCTTGGTGGCAGTTTCTCTGTTGTCTCTTTCAAAGCGAGCATAAAGTCATTAAGCTCGTTCAGGAAGTGACATCAGTGGCTACGGGGGTGGAGTGAGTGGGTTTATAGTCACTGATGCCTGAATGCCCTGCCACATGCGTCAGGTCAGCGTTGGAGAAGTGTCCCTCTATCTTCAGCTTGTAGCAGTGCTTGGCCCTCTTGATGCCCCTTTTCAGATTTGCCCTGGATGTGCTATAGCCTGTGCGTCTCCTGATCTGAAGGCAGTATTGCGTGTCTTCAATGGATTCGCACTTTCCTGTTCATCCATGGCTTCTGATTTGGGTATGTGGTGATCTGCTTCTGGTTGTAACAGTGTCTATGGTGGTGTTATATAATCCAGTACAGAGGAGGTGTAGCAGTCAATGTCCGGTGAGAGCCACTGGGTGGCTTGAGTAGCAAACGTACTCCGTGCTGTGTTAGAAACCTTTCCTGAAGTGATGAATCTGCTCCTGCAGGCCACACCTTGATGGTCTTCACTGATGGCTTCACGCGGTTGTGAGAGTGGCATATTTGGGGGTGAGGAACAAAGAAAGGTGATCGGACTGTCCCAGGTGGGGGAGGGGTGTCGCGACGTAGGCTCCAGCCATGTTTGTGTAAACATGGTCTAAAGTTTTGTTTCCTCTGGTGTGACAAGAACATGCTGGTGAATTTTGGTAGCACTGACTTCAAGTTTGAATGATTAAATCACCAGCGACAATAAACGCAGCTTCGGGTGAACGGTCTGTTGTTTACTAATGGCTGCGTGAGTTCTTTCTAGCAAACTTGGCTCAGCGTCCGGGGGAATATAGGCTGCAGTGTAATCGTCAACTGACTCCCTTGTAGATGACGTCTACATTTAACCATGAGAAACTCAAGGTTAGCTGAACAATGTCTCCCAACAATAGCAGAGTTTGTGCACCAAGCTTTGTTAATGTAAATGCACAGACCACCCCTCTGGTCTTGCGGAGCCATCTAGTGTTCTATCCGCCCGGAATGTGTGAAGTCCCGCTAGCTCGAAAGCATTGTCCGGTATTCCGCTGTTTAACCATGTTTCCGTGAAGATTATGACATTACAGTTCTATTTATATATATATTTATATTTTAATCAAAAAGAATTATTAAAAAGTGGCAAATTATCTCATCATTTGTGCTATATCAGTCTAAATCATAAGTAGTTTTTAACTTAATTTAAAAAAAGTTATTTGTCTATTAAGTGACAGTGATCTGCGCAACATTTCTAACGCGCTATTAGACTGCC
>NC_045744.1:455894-456410 GCF_008692095.1 Etheostoma spectabile
TCAGAGAACTGAACACTCGATTCCACAGTGACACCTATGGCCTCATGGCATCTGCAGCAGTCCTGGTGTGCCCTAGCCTTCATACAAATGACAGCATCAGCAGTCCTGATGTCTCCTGGCCTTCATACGAATGACACCAGCTGCTCGGCCACTCTCAACGATGCAGGGAAGCGCTTCAACATAACCCTTGTCATAGATCGGAGCTCGCATTGTTTGATGTAAACTCATATAGGGAGACAAAATAGAATAACATCCTCAAAAGTCTTGTTGAAGTGATGGACATATGCAATGAGGACGTTTCCCAAACATCCATGCTTTCCTAAAAGCTCTGATAACTCTGCCGATGACGTCCTGTTCAGTTGAAAGCGTCTTTTCCAGTGTCAAATTAAATTAAAACACCAAACAGGAGCACCATGCTTACGTCTCGCCTTATGTCTCTATATGTCTGTTGACATATGAAAGAGAGCATACAGTAAATCTCAACTTTGATGAAATCATTGACATTTTCAAGAGCAA
>NC_045744.1:456420-456525 GCF_008692095.1 Etheostoma spectabile
CTACTGCTGTAATTTGTGTCAGAGTGTGTGTGTGTGTGTGTGTGTGTGTGTGTGTGTGCGTGCGAGGCGACCTAAAAACGCGATGAATCCGTAGGCTACATGTTG
>NC_045744.1:456535-456612 GCF_008692095.1 Etheostoma spectabile
ACATAGCAGAGAGAAAAAGAGGAAACGAGTCGTTCCGTGTTCGCTTCTTCTAGGCCTTTTTTAGCGAGTTTAATTGT
>NC_045744.1:456622-456768 GCF_008692095.1 Etheostoma spectabile
CACGAGGGGATAAGAGTATGTGAAGGCTACTCTGTATTGAGATGTATTAAAATAATCGATTCACAACCCGTTACAAATCTACAGGCAACAGCTTGTTACTGTTGTTCTTTTTCCCTCATGGGTTCCCCTTGTTATGGGCGCTGTGT
>NC_045744.1:456782-457165 GCF_008692095.1 Etheostoma spectabile
ATTTATTTCCTTTTGTTAAATATGGTTATAACATGAATCACACTAAAGTAACAGTTTGCCTCTTTCGGAAATAACTTGAGTCTCGTTTACACGACAGATGACGTCAATGAACAAGTTCTGTGCCGAGTACTGACTGAAACTGTCGGCCAGTGTTGTTGACCTGTAGTGTTGAAAACTTAGAAACAATTAAACAGAATTGTGAAATAGTTGGCCTCCTGTTATACGAGCAGAACTAAATTATGTTTTGGGGAAGTATTAAATGCCTGACCACTGTTACAGTCTTACAGTGCCTTGCCCCCTTGAACTTTTCAACCTTTTGACACAATTCAGGCTTCAAACATAAAGATATAACATTTTTATTTTTTGTGAAGAATCACCAACAA
>NC_045744.1:457190-470629 GCF_008692095.1 Etheostoma spectabile
GCCAAGCATGCGCCTTAAAACGACCTCTGCCACGCCCACTGACTTAGACCAGGCCACGACTTGACCAGGGCCACTAACTTTAACCAGGCCCCTGACTTTAGACTAACACCACTGACTTTAAACCAGGGCCACTGACTTTAGACCAGGGCCGCCAGTGACTTTAGACCAGGGCCACTGACTTTATGACTAGGCCACTGACTTTAGACCAGGGCCCACTGACTTTGACTATGGCCACTGACTTTAAACAGGCCACTGACTTTAACTCATACTGTTAGACTAAGCCACTGACTTAAGACCAGGCCCACTGACTTTAGACTAACAACTGCTTTAGCTAGGGCCAGCTGACTTTAGACCAGGGCCACTGACTTAGACTAACATTACTGACTTTAGACTAAGGCCCCTGACTTTAGACCAAGGGCCACTGACTTTAGACTAACCTTCTAGATAGCAGGGCCACTGATTAGATCAGGCACTGACGTAGACTTGGTTTTTCATGGTCTGTGGTGAAATTGCTTTCTGAAAGTCCAAATAGCACTAGGGAACGTTTGCGCCCGAACCGCCTCCTCTGTTGCTGAACCGCCCCGGGGGACAAGTTCTCCCTAATCCCTAAGAAAATAGGAACGTTCATGCGTCAGTGTACAAAGTCACCCATAGACTGACTGACCTTTGCGTCTATGTACATGGAAGCACTTTGATAAATCACTGGCTGCACAGGACAGCGAGCCATAACCAATTGCCACTGATCCTGGTACTAATAATATGTGTTTAATACCTGAGATCAAATCAAAACGTTCCACTAAAAATGTTCGGAAAAGGCCTGCAGAATAAAAGACAAGCAGTACAATATTGATTAACTGTATGATCTATAATACAATAACACTATATCCATCATATCAGGGGCAACCACACTGACTGGACACCGTCAACATTTTTAATAAAATGTTTGATTAGGAAGAGAGAGGAAGACAGGAACTAAAAACTGAATTGAAACGAGAGAAATATCGTGGTAGGGTTCTTGTTTGCTTGTTTGTCAAATCTGAGATGTACGGAATGTGTTTGCATGTTTTATTTGACAGGTAAAGATATGATGAACTATGCAAAATGTTAGATATCTCCACTAGTTCATAAAGCATTTCTATGCTTAAAGAAATGGCATGGTGCGGGTGATGATATCTTTAAATAGGATAATATTGCTTGCAGATATATCTTCTTAATTTGTGAATATCCATGCAAAAATGTAGTCCTGCTCCTGCAATCAAGAGCAATGATCTCGCCCTGCTGGCGGATATTTTCTCTACTTCGGAAAAAAGAAGATTTCAGGAGCAGATAAAAGTTTAAATCAGATGTAAAAAAAACTGAAGGCACGTTGTTGATTCCATGTCGATGGCAGAGTAATCCAGGGACTAACTAACTGACTGACGTCACCATCCCCATCTCCCCGCCCAGCGCTCACCACGGTGCACACCACCTCTGTCGACGCCTGCAATCAGTTGTCTCCTTGTCAGTGTTGGCCAATCCCATGTTGCAGTTTCACAGGGACCGTTTGAGTGACAAGGCGCAGGGGGGAGGGAGAGGTTCAGAGGGAGCTAGTGGCACAGTGACAGAAACGGAAGTGTGTGTGTGTGTGTGTGAGAGTGTGTGTGTGGTGTGTGTTGTGTGTGGGTGTGTGTGAAGTGAGGCCTCAAACAACATGCCAAGGGCAGGAATCATTAACATGCAGTAGCTGTGTAGTGTGCACATTTGTGTGTCTTTGCTGTTGTGTGTGTATGGCCCGTGTGAGCGGTGTGTGTGTGTCTGACAGCCAGTATGAAGAGCTGCAGTAGTAAGGCCGTCAGGCAGCCTGCCGCTTCCTGTCTCCTTTAATTGCATGTAGCCCAGAGACTGCGCGCACCACCACACACAACACCACACACACACACCACACACACACCCACACACACACACACCACACACACACCGCTGAATCCAGCCCAGGAAACCCTCTACACTGCAGCGCTGACAAAGACACGAGGCTTACACGCAAGATGGAGCTGAACACTGAGGTCTTTCACTGAGGATGACAACGGCTCGCCGTCGACTCTAAAGACACGGAGGAAAGAGAATCACTGGAAGACTTTGGAGTCTGAGCAAAGCCAGGCTGAGTAAACCGCCGAAGAATGAGCACACATGATGTTTTGTTAGCTATTATCAGATGATATGCGTAAACACAGTCTTACGTTTGAATTTTAATTAGCATTTTCCAATTAGAGGCTTAAAGCAATGTCGGGAGCAAGCAACCATGAAGATAAGTTGCTCACACAGAGGAAAGAAAAACAGAATTCATGACGATGGAAAAAGTGGATAGCTGAAATGTTAGCATGTCTTTGAATGAACGTCCGACTTTCAGAAACAGACTCCTCTTACTTGTAGTTAATCCAGTTAGGTAAGTCATTTTAAATATACAAAGGTTATGTTTCCATCTTCTTCACATTGGTAAACATAGATCACCTCAAAATTACCAAACATTGAATCTTTACAAGCCCTGTTTTAAGGTAAACCTCTGATGCAGCGGCACAGTCTATTTCAGGAGTTAAAATCCTCGGAGGGAGCATGAAATGTAAGCACTTTGGAGATGGGCTGGTCCATATAAATCAATGCTCACAGGACCATTCTCATTCAAAAACATGGGGGAAAGGTCAGGGAAGAGACGGAAAAACCTCAATCTAATGATTTCCTCAAAAAAGCCACTTATATTAGATTCTGTAAATTAAATTCAACACCGCTATTCCGGCCAAAGGATAATTACAGCAGGCAGGGGTGAGAATGGAAGCTTGAAGTGGAAACCTGTTGGATGGGTGATATGACTTCATGTGTCAAACACACCATTATAGCAGGTGTCTGAGTCAGTAATCAATCACTACGCAGCATCAATCAAGTTATAAACATGACAATGTCAACACAACACTCTCACGGTGACCCCCCCCACTAGCCTCAAAGTCAAAGCTTTTAGCCAACAACACTAGAATGTTACACTTGGTCAATAATACTTCATCTAAAAGTATACCTGAAAGGTCACAGGATTTTTCCGTTTTTTAAAATATTGGCAGGAAAAAACTGGGAATTTATGTAGAATATAATGGTAATCATATAAATTAATTTTATAGGTTGTACTGAGTTGTATCCTTCATATTTCTATACCAGTGGTCTGAGGAGTTACTAATGCTCAACGGAATAGCTAGCAGAAAAACCTTTTCTACATCCAAATCCAATATGTTTAATTATTCATGCTTCCCTCCTATTTTAGGTTATTCCCAATGGATTACTTGATACTTTTATCAAAACAACATTTTCGAATTTCCTTGATTTTGAATAAATCAAGAAAACCTATCCCACTTTGGTTGAATTTATCACACCCAGTAATTATGCAATTGATGGCAAAAGTACATTACACATGAGGAACTGTTCTACACCATCCAAATCCTCCATCTTTTATTACGTTATAAACACATCATCTCTTCTATCAATTGACAAATAGTGCGTAGCACCTCCTACCTGATAGGTGGCAGTAGCATCGCTGCCAGTATCTGTTCCAATTGGTGAGCTTCTGTTTCAGCTTGTGGGTGGACGGTGCGGAGGCAGTAACCACGGTGGAGGCCAGCACACGCCGACGATGCACAGGATAGACACGCCTGTGAGACACCAGGAACTTGGTGGACTCCGCCTGGCTGTACTTGGTGGGGATCTGGTTGATCTGGCTTCCCTGTGGAACACGAAGAACGAATGAGGTTTAATTCCATGGTTCTATTATTATTCAAATTGAGGTGAGTGGTCACAGGTGGAGTGTGTGATCATCGACCTGCTAGAAACTGCAGGGGTTTAGAACTATGTACTAAAAGAATGCACTCTTTCATTCCAGCCCAAAAACTATGTGTTTTTTATTGATCAATCAGAAAAGAGATTAATCAGCAAAATCCTGGTGGAGTGTTGATTGGACCAACCCTGCAGACTCTCAGTGCTTCATGGCATCTGAATGAATGCATCCACCACAACGTCCAAAAAGCAAGTCACTGAAATCTTTGATTTGACAGTTATCTATCTGATCATGTCTTTGTTTCCAATGCCCCCCCCCCCACCAATCATCAGGAATGAAAGTAGTTATTTTCTTTTTGGAAAGACTAAATATGCACATCACGGTGCTCAACGAAAAGTATAATCACAAGCATTGTTCCACCATCTGCGCACAGGAGTGGATAGAATGCATACACTATAGGCAAAACTGTTAAGCAAAGCATTCTGAGTGGGCCTCCACAGTTCAACACACCGTTTACTGTTTGGAGAATTGTCTACCATTGTGAACGGAGTAACACACATGCTGTCTTGAGCGAGTACCTTGCCAATTTCAATCTCGGCAGCACTTTAATCCAGCGCGTGAGAACCAGTCCTTCGGCAAACAACTGGAGATGAAAGATTTCTTTTCACCGTCTGCTGCTTAAGATAACACAATGGACACAAACTGCATGGTGAAAGTCTCTTAGTCTGTAAAACCACCACAGCATAATTTGAGTGGGGGAAGTAATTCTTATTGTAAAGCAGCTACCAACTGCTCTTGCTTTTCATTTTCAGACACCAGCGGCTTAAGATATTGGGCTGGTTGCATTTTACTGACTACTAAGAGTTAACATACAGAAATAATTTGACCTTTGTTACACACTGCACGATGACAACAAAAGCAATGCGAACCAAAAGAGAATATACAAATTGCACTGCCAATGACGAGGCCGGCAATTTCTCCTGACAGAGAATTATCAAAGAAATCA
The DNA here is from genome assembly GCF_008692095.1 of Etheostoma spectabile. NCBI lineage: Eukaryota > Metazoa > Chordata > Actinopteri > Perciformes > Percidae > Etheostoma > Etheostoma spectabile. The sequence goes on from NC_045744.1 coordinate 461,987, forward strand.
ATTTTTTAAAACTAATTTCTATCTGCTTGGCAGCACGTTGCAGCACAGTAAAAGGTACCGTAAATCCCCCAACACTCTTTTACTGGTACAAAATGTAAGCGCTCCTATAGCTCATATTAGCTTGCCCTTTTTTTGCTGCATATTGAGCTTGCTTGGTATATTTTTGTGCTAGAGAAATGCGTTCTGAGTTGCTCTCAACCTCTCAGAAAGTGCAGGCTCTTTCTCGATGAAAAAAAGGGTGGGGTTTAAAAAGAAATCCCTGTCCCTCGGTAAGGTCACGAGATTAGGCGAGGTGCGGCGTGGTGAGTTAATGGAAGAGGCTTTGAAAGCGTGTAGGGAGGGGGCAGCCTCCTGCCTGCCTGTCAGCACAGAGAGACCCTGAAACCCTGGGATGGAAAAGGGCCGCGCTACCCTGCACACGGATTGTCTGGAATTCTTGTGAGGTTTCAAGGAGTGACACCCCCCCCCTCCCACACACTCGATGATGCCCCCCTTTGCCACCCCACCCCCTATGATTTCATTCATTGCTGCTTCTGCATTCAGCACCTGATAAAGAGTGCTGCAGAAGACCCACAATGGGGGACAACAGTTGTCCAATGCTTTGTGGGGTGTCCATTTTGCTTGGGGAGCTCTAAGCCTTACTGTAAAAGCTGGTTGCATAGTAATGTGTGCCTTGAGGAAACAGTGGGCGTCTCGACTGAGGGCGCTGCACTAAAGACCATTCTGTCGGGCTCGGGAAAATATGATAATAAAGCAGAACAAAAAAATGTGAGGATTCCAGCTCTGGAGTACAGTACATATAAATGATGTATCTGCTAGTAACCTCAAGTTACTACTGAGGCTGTTCATAAATCAGTAAAATGCAGGGATTCTGTTTATGTTAGATGTGTATGGCTGCAGTTATTAATATTGCATTAGACATTCGTAAAAGCCGTTACAATACTCATAGTTGTATTTTTAATATCTTTCCGTATACAATCTTAATGTAAAGATGGCAGCAGAAAAGCCTTTAAAGAAGCATCATGACAAAAGTAGCCTGTATGTGTTTGGGCTTGACAAGGCCATCAATAGAGTACTGCTGATTCCATATGCTTCCACTGCAATCATCTTTTATTTTATTTATTTTTACCACGGCTCAAAAACTTCATTTGTCATTTTACCCCCCGAGTCATCTTTTTTTTGTCAAATTAAGTTTTATGAAGAGGGTGCAATCTTGCTCGGCAGTAATGCCCATAATTCAAGGCTCTAACTGTAACAGCTCATCACGTCATCTTCACGGGACAGATGCCGGTGTTTCCAATGCACCCCCCCCCCCCACACTAACACAGTGATTCCACCTCCCCCCCGTCTCTTATCATAGCTCCCCGCATGTCTCTCTATTGATTCAACAATGTACCTGACCCAACCTGCTTACCAAGTTTGGTTGCAGTTGTTAGTAGGTGAGGGTGGAAAGTGTGTGTGTGTGTGGTTGAGTGAGAGAGTGAGCGAGAGAGAGAGAGAAGCCAGAGAGAGAGACTTGGGGGTGTATGACTTGTTAGATCCCAGCTATGAAAAATGAGAAGCCATTTGCTCGCGCTCAGAGGCAGATAGCAAAATCTTGCAATGATTGAAAATCTAATGTTTTCTCAGGACGGGCGGAACATTCCCGCATGAGCCAATGCATGCAGTCATTACTGTGCAAGACAGTTGGAAACACTGAGCAAAATTGTTCACCTATGTCTGCATAACGACTCCTAGTGTCACCTACACCTACACCCTTTTTCCGATGATAGGAGTTTATCTGCACGCTCTGCTGCTATAAGGCCTTTCCTGACCCTCCCTCCATTGGCTTCACACTTTTAATGAAATTGGCTACATGTTGAGGCTTGATGCGAGAGCTGCAACTATGGAGAACTGCATCCCAGCGGAGAAAAAATAAAAGAATGTAACATTTGTGTGTGTGGGATGATTAAAGGAAAAAAGGAAGGCTTGGACTATAATCAGAATGTTGTTTGTGTTGATTGTGTAGCTGAAACGAACACAGTCGTAATAAATAGCACTCCACACATCAGTCCGGGTCTTTCCTGACTCAGATGTCAATTTTCTTTAATCATATGATGCAAGAAAAATCGTTTGTTTGAAATCAGACATTGCGATTAAATCTATTTGGAAGGGGCATAGGGGAGAGGTTGTTTCCTTCATGCCTCCACCCTATTGTCCATCTGCCCCGCAGAAGCGTTGTACGTCAAATGTTTCATTTTGCATAGGCAAACGGATTTGACATACATGCAGCTCCTCCTGACTGATTATTCTGAAAGCACCAACATCAAGGATGCTGGCTGGCTGGCTGTACACTCTGCTAGGTTCAGCCCTTTTCAGCATATCAGACACACTCCCCACAGAGAGACGGGCGTCTTTGAACAGGGGAATAGAACAGAAATCTCTCAAAAAGAGAGGGAAAGAAGGGTATCATTACGGATATGTTTTTTGGTGGAACATTTTATCCTTGATTTTTTTTAATGATTCTTATTCCCCAGTAACCAGCTATATCCGCTGTTATTAGTTAATTGTAGGTAGAGTTCCAATTCATCTACTAACAATCTGCTTTGCCTCTTACTGAAGAATATGTCACTAAAACATGAAAGACGTCTTAAAAAATAAAAGTGGTGTAGTTTCTGGTTATGTGGATTTAAGATGGAGGTTTGATGTGGAGGGGTAGGTCTTTTGGTTGGTGTGTCGGTGTGTGTACCAGGGTGTATATGAGTTGTGTGTGTGTGTGTGTGTGTGTGTGTGTGGGGGGGGGGGGGGGGGGGGGGGGCTGTGGATTAGCCAGGCTCCCATAACAAAAGGCAGATGGATTTGCACAGCTCTGGCTTATTAGAAGGGTGAAAAGGTCAGAGGAGAGGCGGCGCCGGCTATTGTTTTCCTCCATGACAACTGCCGCTGCAGAAACAAAGATCTGTCCCTCACCTCTGATCATCCCGGGCTTTGAAAAAGTTCGCCAGGGTTTTAACAAAATCTTTTAGCAAACAGCACACAAAAAGCCACCACCAGCGGCACAGGTAATTCAGTAGATGTGTCTGTGTGTAATGCACACGCGTGTACACAGGTACATGCATTCTGCTATGCAAATGTGTTTTTTTTTTTACTGATACACTTCCATGGTACACTTTTGCATTTGACAGACACCAAACACCCACAACTCAGCACAGTACGCGCTGGCCCTTGTGAGCACACTGCACCCACACAATACACATAAGTCCTCACACCTATTTGTAAAAGAAAATCCCAACACATGCCACAAAACCTACATTTACTTCACCGAAATGGACTTTCATTTACAAATTCAACAGGACTATTAATTTCACTTTTTTATGTTTTTCATTCCCTCCTCATTTCTTTGCCAGACGAATCAGAGTAAATCCGTCTGTCCGTAGTATCACACATTGCATACAGATTAAGATACTCTCCAAGTTGAAATCACATGCAACATAAAAAATGCTCAATATAATTTAAAGTTTACGCAAAGCCGCAGCAGAAAAATAAAAACAATGGTAATGTTATTCAAATTACGGTGAGATGCAAAGCATGCGCCCGTGGAGCAGGGCGCGCCGTCATCATGTGTTGGAACTCCACGGATACTCCCATGGCCCGCTCACCTCAACGTTTTACTTTTGCCTGGGATAGTCAAGTTCTAAAATATATTGAGATATTTTGACACAAAATAGGCTAAATTAAATGGCTGCAACACAATAAAATATGCAATTCTAACACATTAAATCTAAAAAAGGGACTGTGCATAGAACGCACTCTAATCCATGAAGGAAGAGAAAGCGACAGCTGGAAAGACCTTCTTCTTTGGCATTTTTCTGAACTTTTGGGATGAATGGCAGCAGGAAAGTCCACAGCAGAAGGTTTAAGGAACTAGAACACATTAACATGCAGAACAACATCAACTTACATCCACCAAAATCCATGGTGTCATGCGACGGACACCTCCGCTGTGTCAATTTCCCATTCCAGTTGGCTGCACCGACACCACCGACTCAGAGACAGCACCACACCGCGGCAGAGGAGGAGGAGAGAGTGAGTGGGAGAGAGAGGGAGTTTCATCACCTCCCATCCTCCGCTTTCTCTCCTTTGAAAAATGAAAAAGTTCCCCAGCTTCCTCGGCACCTCCTCCTTCCTTTTTCTGCCATTTGCATCTCATCCATTGCAAAATGAGAAAAGATGCACCAAGAGATTTCTCTACAGTCTCTTCTTTGACGCTCGGAGAGGAGAGGCGTAGAGGAGCAGCAGCCTCCACCACTTCCACAGACAGGAAAAATATGCTTTTTTTATGAGCGAGAGAGAGAGAGAGACTACAAAGTGCACTGTGGGGCTCCTCCTTAATTCCTCCTATCCCTCCCTCCATTCCCTGCCTGTCACAGCACATGTCACCTCCCCTCGTTGTCATGGCGATGGCTCCACTGTTGCCGACAGGAGGAAGTAGAGGGGTGAGGACAGAAGAAGAAGGCGGGTAGAATAGGAGAGGGAGAAAGGAGCACATGGAAGGAAGGAGGAAAAAGGGAAAGAGATAAAGAGTGGTGAGCGAATGGAAAGGTAGATGTTAAAGGTTGGGAGGAGAAGAAGAGAGGAAGTAGTAAAGAGGAGAGGAGAAAGAGAGCGTGTGTCTCATTCACACTTACGCTGACATTAAAATCCTGTTGGCATTGTGGCGACAGTCACCTGCTTCCTGGAGACTAGTGGAAATCTCTTCAGGCAGATCTCGTCTGCTGCCAAGAAACTGCTGCTCGATACAAGCAGACGTACCGTATCTCCTCTGGCACTGCAGGGTTTTCTCCTACTACATGACTGTGGGACTTGGCTTTGTCAGAGAGATGTTTACATAGTTAAAAAATCACACTGATATCCAGAGCTGCCAGGAGCTGTGAAATGATACAACATGGCTATAATGCATATAACATCAGTCCATCTGTCAAATAATCATCTACTTAACAATTACAAATGTACAATGTCATGTGAACAATGTGCCTTCCACTCACGCGAATACAAATGCGATTCTACCCGATTCGGATTGGAGCTTATTCTAGATGATACGTTGATAACAGTAACACGAAATTGCAGGAGACAAATGTTGTTGCCATTATATATAGACCATCAGTAGCCTGGACAAGATTATGTTTACCTGTAAACATCCTTCTCAGCCCATGGTGTGGCATGGTGGTAGAAAAAATTTAAATGGTTAAAAAATTAAAACTTATCTTATGTCTGCTAAAAAATTTGGCGGGAAAAAAAACATTTTTCCCTGAATAGCAAACTATGATAACTGTACATTTTTACTATTTGCTTACACCTGCACACCAACAACAAATGTAAGCAAGAGTGTGGAACAATGTTTGCACCAACACAAATTAATGGAGACTTACTCCATTCTCATTGGACAAGATTGTTAGTTTAAAAGGAAATATTGTACAATAAATTGTAGCCTGGTGATTAAAGGCAAAATAAGAAATACATGCTCAGATCCCCATCTACTCTTCACTCTCTGATCTCCCCTAATCTTCTTCTGCAAGAGAGAGTGCAGTTGACAGTAACAGACGTGTGTGCTGTTACTACGAAAGGTGACCTCACACCCACACACAACACACACACACACACACACACCCACACACCACACACACACACACACACACAACACAGGTCTAATCAACAAATAGGGCTAATGAGTTATAAGCTGCGGAGAGTAGAGAAGGAAGCGCTAAGACCAGTGAGGACAAACAGCTGCAGCAGGGTTAGACCATTAAGCTTTGTCCCCATAGATGGCGCTCCTCCATAGATGATGACAGTCCTCCTATATGGCGCAGTCCTCCATAGTGGCGCGTCCTCCATAATGACAGTCCTCCATAGATGGCGCAGTCTCCATAGTGGCGCAGTCCTCCATACATGAGCAGTCCTCCATAGATGGCAATATAATAATAATAATAATCTGTATAATCTGATAATATGTGAATAAGCAAGAAGCAGTAGAGAAGAAGAAGAGAGTGGCGGTAAGTGAGGCAGGCTTCCTGGCAGGGGCCGATCTACAGGGGGGAATGGGGGCGGGGGGGGGGGCTTTTCCACAAGCTTTTCAAAACATTAAACAAAACAATAAATGTATAATAATATATTTGTAAGTCTCCCCAGGCTCTGAAGGTGAAGGCAGCTCCTCCAGGAAGTTCAAACACACGAATCTAAAGTTAAAGTTGTAACGAATGTACGTATGCTAAAGGAGAGTCGCATCAACACTGCGCGTCTATTACGTCAGCCAAAAGTCAAATCGCTCGCACTCTCCCCTGTGATTAGTTTCGATTTTAGTAAAAACAGAACAGCAGAATACAAAATATTACAAACTGGCATGTTTGAATGAATATTTTTTACAGAGGGAGGCGTTCGTCCACAACCCCTACACATGCTTGCTATTAGATCATTTGTGTTTTATGGATTATATACTATAAATCCACTTCCTCTCACATATCACGGCAATAAGACCGGCAAAACACGAATACCAGGATTAAGTAGGCTAGTCTAACAAAACAATAACTGTTGTGTACATGTGATAAAGCTTTGGAGATTTAGTATTTGTTACAGGCTACTCTTTAGCCCTACAGTGTAATGTAATACAAGGTTAACCAGACCCTTTACTTCTTGACTTTTGCAGGCCAGGTAGCTGGAGATTTAGCTAAGCCTAAACGTGGGGATACTCAAATTTTGAGTAGTGCACAGCAGGCACAGCACCAGTTCCAGTTTTGGATGGGCCAGACCAATTATGGTCGGCCTTAAATTAAAACACAATATCAAATCACTGTTAAACCCAATGCAATGATTAATATACTGTTATATATCTGTGCTAACATATAGAGATTTCAATAGTTGATGCTCTTTAACATGTTTGTAAAAAACTGTACAAACGTTTGGTTGTATAGGACGACCCTATCCGCGACCGCTCTCCTTGGTTCTGAACAAAGAGGAGCGCGCTTTGCAATCTCCATTACTCACCATACTGGCTGCGCTATTACCAAAGCTCCATAGACCTACAGTGCCTTGCGAAAGTATTGGGCCCCCTTGAACTTTCAACCTTTTCACACTTCAGGCTTCAAACATAAAGATAAAAATTTAATTTTTGTGAAGAATCACCACATGGACACAATTGTGAAGTGAACGAAATCTATGGATATTTTAAACTTTTTTAGCAAATAAAACGAAAAGTGGTGCGTGCAAAATTATTCGGCCCCCTTGCGTTAATACTTTGTAGAGCCACCTTTTGCTGCGATTCCGCTGCAAGTAGCTTGGTCTCTATCAGTTAACATCGAGAGACTGAAGTTCTTGCCCATTCTTCCGCAAAACACTGGAGCTCAGAGGTTGGATGGAGCGTTTGTGAACAGCAGGTTTCAGTTCTTCCACAGATTCTGATTGGATTCAGGTCTGGACTTTGACTTGGCCGTTCTACACCTGGATACGTTTTTTGGGAACCTTCCTTTGTAGATTTTGCTGTATGTTGGGATCATGGTCTTGTTGGAAGATAAATCTCCGTCCCAGTTTCAGGTCTTTGGCAGACTCCACAGTTTTTCATCCAGAATGGTCCTGTATTTGGCTCATCCATCTTCCCCCAATTTGAACCATCTTCCCTGTCCCTGCTGAAGAAAAGCAGGCCCAGACCATGATGCTGCACCACCATGTTTCAGTTGAGGGTGATGAGCTGTGTTGCTTTACGCCACCATATCGTTTGCATTGTTGCCAAAAGTTAGATTTTGGTTCATCTTACCAGAGCACACTTCTTCCACATGTTTGTGTGTGTCCCCAGGTGGTGTGGCAAAGTTTAGACAAGACTTTTTTGGATATCTTTGAGAAATGGCTTTCTTCTTGCCACTCTTCCATGAAGGCCAGATTTGTCAGTGTCCGACTGATTGTTGTCCTCTGGACAGACTGTCCCCACCTCAGCTGGAGTTCTCTGCAGTTCACCCAGAGTAATCATGGCCTCTTGGCTGCATCTCTGATCATCTTGTCTGAGCTGAAAGTTTACAGGGACGCCAGGTCTTGGTAGATTTGCAGTGGTCGATACTCCTTCCATTCAAAATGATGGCTTGCACAGTGCTCCTTGGATGTTTAAAGCTTGGGAAATCTTTTTGTACCAAATCCGGCTTTAAACTTCTCCACAACAGTATTAGGGACCTGCCTGGTGGTGTCCTTGGTCTTCATGATGCTCTCTGGGCTTTCAACAGAACCCTGAGACTCACAGAGCAGGTGCATTTTCTAGAGACTTGATCCCACACAGGTGGATTCTATTATCACCAATCACTTTAGGACAACATCGGATCATTCAGAGATCCTCGGTGCCTTCTGGACTGAGTTTTGCTGCACTGAAAGTAAAGGGCCAATCATTTAGCACGCACCACTTTTCAGTTTTTTATTGCTAAAAAAGTTTAAAATATCCAATAGATTTCGTTCCACTTCACAATTGTGTCACACGACCACTGCAAATCTACCAAGACCTGGCCGTCCCTGTAAACTTTCAGCTCAGACAAGATGATCAGAGATGCAGCCAAGAGGCCCATGATTACTCTGGGTGAACTGCAGAGAACTCCAGCTGAGGTGGGACAGTCTGTCCAGAGGACAACAATCAGT
>NC_045744.1:470713-477667 GCF_008692095.1 Etheostoma spectabile
AACTTTGCCACAAGCCACCTGGGAGACACACCAAACATGTGGAAGAAGGTGCTCTGGTAAGATGAAACCAAAATCTAACTTTTTGGCAACAATGCAAAACGATATGTTTGGCGTAAAAGCAACACAGCTCATCGTTGTGTTCATAGCATTGAGAGTTGGATAGATGGGTTATAGAGAGAGTATTAAGGGGGTGGGGGATACAAACTGAAAGAAACGTCCCCCCCCCCCCCCACACCACATATATACACGTATACACACAGAGCAGAGCATGGTCCTCATTGCCTGCCACCCCAGCTGTCGCCAAGAGGACAAAAGAGGTGTGGGTTGTCTGTGAAGGAGTTGGAGGGGTGGGTTGGGGGGGGTCTTGAATAGAAAGATAAACTAAAGCCCCCCCCCCCACTAACACACCACAGACATACACAAGCCCTTGTCATCTGCATTAGGCAGCATCTCCCTCTCTGCCCCCTCACTTTCTTTTCTAGACCAACTGCACACAGCGCTACGATTTTAACTGACACACACACACACACACACACATATGCAACACACAGGCACACGCGCACGCACACACACTCACACGGACACACGCACGCACACACACACACACACACGCACGCACAGCAAACACGCACACGCACCACGGATCACACCACACACACCACACAGCACGCACACACGCACACACTGCCACAATCGCACACACACACACACGCACGCACACACGCACACATGCATGCAAACCCGCACAAACACACCACACAGATCTTCCTGTCTTAAGCTAGGTTTTTGTCGCCATGGTGTTCCTGTGGACAAGGTGCGACCACGATGTTTCAAAAAGCCCAACATATGTAAGTAATATATAATATGAATATTTAACATGGGGCGCGAGTCCTTGTCAGGGTGGCGGGGGAGATGATACATGAAACCCTATGTAATGCCTTGTATGGAAAATGAAAACTATCTTATGCAGTTTTACAGTTTTTACTCTGTCACTACGTTTTGTATGATCATAATTTCTGTAGAGTAAGACAATAAAATAGAAAATCGAGAATTAGCTGCACAATTATCGTAATTTTTGTTGAAATTGCAACATACACTGGTGTAATATCCAAATCACAGGGGGGAGGGGTTGCAACCTCTGTCAAAGAGCATTGTGTCAAACCATTCTAAATCTCCCTGTCACTTCATCTTCCCTCCTCCTGATCCTCTCTACTCTGTCCCTCCGTCTGTGGTCTTCTCCTGCTCTGACCCACCTGGTCTCTCAGTTTACTGCCTTCATCTTCATTTCCCTCCCCTCTTCCTCCTGTGCACCAGGCACGGCGTCATGGGTGGTCTGACGGTCCTAGCCCCCCCACTCTTCAACAGGCCCACCCACAAATTTCATAAAAAACCCAATAATATTTTTAGATTAGATTCAACTTTATTGTCTTACACATGTAAGGTACAAGGCAACGAAATGCAGTTTGGGTCTAACCAAAGTGCAATAGCAGTAAGTGCAGGATATACAATGGTTCCGTAAGTGCAAGACATGGATATGTAAGAATAATATAGAAAAAATACTATTATAAACAGAGTTTACAGATGGTTTGTCCTATGAATACAAATAATCGATAACAGGTTTGTTAGCAGATTATCAGCTAGGAATTTGGTGGATATTACTATATTGCAATTTTTACAGATTGTGCAACAGCATATATACTAATGATAAGGTAAAGTTTGGGCAGAACTCATCCGATTAAAGTGCTGTGGAAAGTATTGCATATTACAGTTAAAGTACGGTAGTGCGGATGTAAATGTAAACAATTGGTACTGTAATAAATAAACAGCAGCAGTGCAAATGAATGTAAGTAGTCAAAAAGGTAAGTAGTGCAAAAATTGCAGATGTAAACAGTCGTTACTATAGCAGCCTAGCAGTGCGATGAACATATAATATTGCAGATAACAAAATGGAGGCAGGTGTGAGGAGGGAGAGGAGAGTCGGTCAGTATATGAGGGGATGTGGATCAATGAGGATTAGAGTTCAATAAAGACGACGCTCTGGGGAAAAAACTGTTCTTTAGTCGCTGGTCCTGGTCCGGAGACCCTGACACCTGCCGGAGGGCAGGAGAGAAAACAGTCTGTGCTGGTGAGAGGAGTCCTTCAGGATGCTGCAGCTCGGTGCAGACAGCGTTTCCTCGGATGTGCTCGATGGCGGCAGTGGAGTCCCGGTGATGCGCTGGCGGTTTTCACCACCCGCTGCAGTGCCTTGCGCTCTGCACAGAACAGCTCCCATACCACACTGTTGCACAGTTTGTCAGGATGCTTTCTATGCACAGCGATAGAAGTTCACCAGGATAGTTGAGAAAGACTTTCTTCCTCAGTGTCCTCAGGAAGAAGAGGCGCTGGTGAGCCTTCTTGACCAGGCAGGAGGTGTTTGTGACCAGGACATGTCCGCGAGATGTGGATCCCCAGAAACTTGAAAACTGGAGACACGCTCAACAGCCATTCCATCGATTGATGGTGTCGTGCGTGCCTCTTGTCTCCTTTCTGAAGTCCACGATGAGCTCCTTGGTTTTGGTGGTGTTGAGAGCTGGTTATTTCAGTGCACCATGGCCAGGTGCTGGATCTCTTCCCTGTAGGCATTCTCATCGTTGTTGCTGATGAGACCAATCACGTAGTGTCGTCCGCAAACTTGATGATGAATTAGATTCGTACACAGGCTTGCAGTCGGAGGTGAAGAGGGAGTAGAAACGGGCTCAGCACACAGCCCTGTGGTACACCAGTGTTGAGTGTGATGGACGTGGAGCAGTTGGAGCCTGATCGAACATTCTGGGGTCTGTTGGTAAGAAAGTCCAAAATCCAATTGCACGTGGAGGTGTTGATGCCAGGTCTCCAAGTTTGGCTATAACTTAGCCGGGATGACAGTGTTGAATGCTGAGCTGAAGTCAACAACAGTATTCGTGCATAAGTGTTCTTATGTCCAGATGTGTGAGCACAGAGTGCAGTGCCATGGAAACCGCATCCTCTGTGCTCCTATTGCACGGTAGGCGAACTGGTTGAGTCCAAGTTGATGGTAGCGAGTCTTTAGGTGTGCGCGGACCAGCCGCTCAAAGCACTTCATTACGATGGGTGTGAGTGCTACAGGGCGGTAGTCGTTAAGGCACTTCGGCTGGAGTGTTTGGCACTGGCACAATGGACGTGCATTTAAAGCATGTTGGTACAGCAGCTTGGGCAGAGACAGGTTGAAGATGTCTGTAAAAACTCCAGCGAGCTGCTCCGCACGCCCTGAGTACGCTCCAGGGATGTTACCGGTCCAGCAGCCTTGTGCGTGCTGATCCTGCTCAGTGCCTTGCAGACATCTGTGGAGGAGAGTGTGATGGGGGGGTGGTCAGCTGAGGGTTTGAGCTTGGTGGCAGTTTCTCTGTTGTCTCTTTCAAAGCGAGCATAAAGTCATTAAGCTCGTTCAGGAAGTTGACACAGTGGCTACGGGGGTGGAGTGAGTGGGTTTATAGTCACTGATGGCCTGAATGCCCTGCCACATGCGTCGAGGATCAGCGTTGGAGAAGATGTCCCTCTATCTTCAGCTTGTAGCAGTGCTGGCCTCTGAGCGCCCTTTTCAGATTTGCCCTGGATGTGCTATAGGCCTGTGCGTCTCCTGATCTGAAGGCAGTATTGCGTTCTTCATAGGAGTCGCACTTTCCTGTTCATCCATGCTTCTGATTTGGGTATGTGGTGATCTGCTTCTGGTTGTAACAGTGTCTATGGTGGTGTTAATATATCCAGTACAGAGGAGGTGTAGCAGTCAATGTCCGTGTGAGAGCCACTGGTGGCTTGAGTAGCAAACGTACTCCCAGTCTGTGTGTAGAAACCTTTCCTGAGTGATGAATCTGCTCCTGCAGGCCACACCTTGATGTCTTCACTGATGGCTTCACGCGGTTGATGAGAGGTGCTATTTGGGGGTGAGGAACAAAGAAAGGTATCTACGTCCCGGTGGGGGAGGGGTGTCGACGTAGCTCCAGCCATGTTTGTGTAAACATGGTCTAAAGTTTTGTTTCCTCTGGTGTGACAAGAAACATGCTGTGAAATTTGGTAGCACTGACTTCAAGTTTGAATGATTAAAATCACCAGCGACAATAAACGCAGCTTCCGGGTGAACGGTCTGTTGTTTACTAATGCTGCGTGAAGTTCTTTCATAGCAAACTTGGCGTCAGCGTCGCGGGGGAATATAGGGCGCAGTGATACGTACAAGTGAACTCCCGTGGTAGATAGAACGGTCTACATTTACCATGAGAAACTCAAGGTTAGCTGAACAATGTCTCCCAACAATAGCAGTTGTGCACCAAGCTTTTAATGTAAATGCACAGACCACCACCTCTGGTCTTGCCGGGCCATCTAGTGTTCTATCCGCCCGGAATGTGTGAAGTCCCCTAGCTCGAAGAGCATTGTCCGGTATTCCGCTGTTTAACCATGTTCCGTGAAGATTATGACATTACAGTTCTATTTATATAATATTTATATTTAATCAAAAAGAATTATTAAAAAGTGGCAAATTATCTCATCATTTGTGCTATATCAGTCTAAATCATAAGTAGTTTTTAACTTAATTTAAAAAGTTATTTGTCTATTAGTGACAGTGATCTGCGCAACATTTCTAAGCGCTATTGACTGCCAGCTCAGAGAACTGAACACTCGTTCCACAGTGACACCTATGGCCTCATGGCATCTGCAGCAGTCCTGGTGTGCCCTAGCTTCATACAAATGACAGCATCACAGTAGCCTGATGTCTCCTGGCCTTCTACGATGACACCACTGCTCGGCCACTCTCAACGATGCGGAAGCGCTTCAACATAACCGTGTCAGAGTCGGAGCTCGCAGTGTTTGTGAAACTCATAGAGAGGAAGAACAAAAGAGGAGAACTCTCAAAAGTCTTGTTGAAGTGATGGACATAGCAATGAGGACGTTTCCCAACATCCATGCTTTCCTAAAGCTCTGATAACTCTGGCCGATGACGTCCTGTTCAGTTGAAAGCGTCTTTCCAGTGTCAAATTAATTAAAACACCAAACAGGAGCACCATGCTTACGTCTCGCCTATGTCTCTATATTCTGTTGACATATGAAAGAGAGCATACAGTAATCTCACTTGATGAATCATTGACATTTTCAAGAGCAAACCCGCCGACTACTGCTGTAATTTGTGTCATGTGTGTGTGTGTGGTGTGGTGTGTGTGTGTTTGCGTGCGAGGCCTAAAACGCGATGAATCCGTAGGCTACATGTTGAAAGTTAGTAACATAGCAGAGAGAAAAAGAGGAAACGAGTCGTTCCGTGTTCGCTTCTTCTAGGCCTTTTTTAGCGAGTTTAATTGTGTACACGAGGGATAAGAGTATGTGAAGGCTACTCTGTATTGAGATGTATAATAATCGATTCACAACCCGTTCAAATCTACAGGCAACAGCTTGTTATGTTGTTCTTTTCCCTCATGGGTTCCCTTGTTATGGGCGCTGTGTCTGTTGTAATGTGATTTATTTCCTTTTGTTAATATTGTATAACAATCGAATCACTAAAGTAACAGTTTGCCTCTTTCGGAAATAACTTGAGTCTCGTTTACACGACAGATGACGTCAATGAACAAGTTCTGTGCCGAGTACTGACTGAAACTGTCGGCCAGTGTTGTTACCTGTAGTGTTGAAAACTAGAAACAATAAACAGAATTGTGAAATAGTTGGCCTCCTGTTATACGAGCAGAACTAAATTATGTTTTGGGGAAGTATAAATGCCTGACCACTGTTACAGTCTTACAGTGCCTTGCCCCCTTGAACTTTTCAACCTTTTGACACAATTCAGGCTTCAAACATAGATATAACATTTTTATTTTTTGTGAAGAATCACCAACAGTGTCACAATTGTGAAGTGAACGAAATCTATTGGATATTTTAAACTTTTTTAGCAAATAAAAACTGAAAAGTGGTCGCTGCTAAATGATTGGCCCTTTCTTTCAGTGCAGCAAACTCAGTCCAGAAGTTCACCGAGGATCTCTGAATGATCCGATGTTGTCCTAAATGACTGATGGTGATAATAGAATCCACCTGTGTGGGATCAAGTCTCTGTAGAAATGCACCTGCTCTGTGATGTCTCAGGGTTTCTGTTGAAAGCCCAGAGAGCATCATGAAGACCAAGGAACACACCAGGCAGGTCCCTAATACTGTTGTGGAGAAGTTTAAAGCCGGATTTGGATACAAAAAGATTTCCCAAGCTTTAACATCCCAAGGAGCACTGTGCAAGCCATCATTTTGAAATGGAAGGAGTATCAGACCACTGCAAACTCCAAGACCTGGCCGTCCCTGTAAACTTTCCTCAGACAAGATGATCCAGAGATGCAGCCAAGAGGCCCATGATTACTCTGGGTGAACGGCAGAGAACTCCAGCTGATGTGGGACAGTCTGTCCAGAGGACAACAACTCAGTCGACACTGCACAAATCGGCCTTCATGGAAGAGTGGCAAGAAGAAAGAGCCATTTCTCAAAGATATCCATAAAGTCTTGTCTAAACTTTGCCACAACCACCTGGGGACACACCAAACATGTGGAAGAGGTGCTCTGGTAAGATGAAACCAAAATCTAACTTTTGGCAACAATGCAAAACGATATGTTTGCGTAAAGCACCACAGCTATCACCCTCAACTGTCAAACATGGTGGTGCAGCATCATGGTCTGGGCCTGCTTTTCTTCAGCAGGGACAGGGAAGAGGGTTCAAATTGAGGGAAGATGGATGCAGCCAAATACAGGACCATTCTGGATGAAAACCTGTTGGAGTCTGCCAAAGACCTAAACTGGGACGAGATTTATCTTCCAACAAGACCATGATCCCAAACTACAGCAAAATCTACAAAGGAAGGTTCCCAAAATAACGTATCCAGGTGTTAGAACGGCCAAGTCAAAGTCCGACCTGATCCAATCCAGAATCTGTGGAAAGACTGT
>NC_045744.1:477692-477865 GCF_008692095.1 Etheostoma spectabile
GAAACCTGCTGTTCACAAACGCTCTCCATCCAACCTCACTGAGCTCCAGCTGTTTTGCTAGGAAGAATGGGCAAGAACTTCAGTCTCTCGATGTTAAACTGATAGAGACCAAGCTACTTGCAGCTGGAATCGCAGCAAAAGGTGGCTCTACAAAGTATTAACGCAAGGGGGCC
>NC_045744.1:478012-478203 GCF_008692095.1 Etheostoma spectabile
AAATGTGTCAAAAGGTTGAAAAGTTCAAGGGGGCCCAATACTTTCGCAAGGCACTGTAGGTCTATGGAGCTTTGCGTAATAGCGCAGCCAGGTATGGTGAGTAATGGAGATTGCAACGCGCTCCTCTTTGTTCAGAACCAAGGAGAGCGGTCGCGGATAGGGTCGTCCTATACAACCAAACGTTTGTACAA
>NC_045744.1:478227-482463 GCF_008692095.1 Etheostoma spectabile
GAGCATCAAGCTATTGAAATCTCTATTATGTTAGCACAGATAATATAACAGTATATTAATCATTTGCATTGGGTTTAACAGTGATTTGATATTGTGTTTTAATTTAAGGCCCGACCATAATTGGTCTGGCCCATCCAAAACTGGAATCCTGGTGCTGTGCCTGCTGTGCACTACTCAAAATGTGAGTATCCCCACGTTTAGGCTTCAGCTAATATCTCCAGCTACTCTGGCCTGCAAAAGTCAAGAAGTAAAGGGTCTGGTTAACCTTGTATTACATTACACTGTAGGGCTAAAGAGTAGCCTGTAACAAATACTAAATCTCCAAAGCTTTATCACATGTACACAACAGTTATTGTTTGTTAGACTAGCCTACTTAATCCTGCTGTATTCGTTGTTTTGCCGGTCTTATTGCCGTGATATGTGAGAGGAAGTGGATTTTATAGTATATAATCCAATAAACACAAATGATCTAATAGCAAGCATTGTGTAGTGGGTTGTGACGTAACGCCTCCCTCTGTAAAAACTATTCATTCAAACATGCCAGTTTGTAATATTTTGTATTCTGCTGTTCTTGTTTTTACTAAAATCGAAACTAATCACAGGGCAGAGTGCGAGCGATTTGACTTTTGGCTGACGTAATAGACGCGCAGTTGTTGATGCTGACTCTCCTTTAGCATACGTTACATTCGTTACAACTTTAACTTTAGATTACTCGTGTGTTTGAACTTCCCCTGGAGGAGCTGCCTTCACCTTCAGAGCCTGGGGGAGACTTATCAAATATTATTATTATACATTTATTGTTTGTTTTAATGTTTTGAAAAGCTTGTGGAAAAGCCCCACCCCCGCCCCCAATTTCCCCCTGTAGATCGGCCCCTGCCAGGAAGCCTGGCTCACCTTTACCGCCCTCTCTTCTTCTTCTCTACTGCTTCTTTTATTCACATATTATCAGATTATACAGTTATTTTATATTAATTGCCATTTAGGAGGACTGCATCATGTATGGAGGACTGCGCCCCTATGGAGGACTGCGCCATCTATGGAGGACTGGCTTATGGAGGACTCGGCCACCTATGGAGGACTGCGCCATCTATGGGACTGTCATCATCTATGGAGGACTGGCATCTATGGAGGACAAAGCTTTAATGCTCTAACCCTGCTGCAGTGTTGTCCTCCACTGGTCTTAGCGCTCCTTCTTACTCTCCGCAGTAGTATAAATCATTAGCCTATTGTGATTAGGACCTGTGTGTGTGTGTGTGTGTGTGTGTGTGTGTGTGTGTGTGTGTGTGTGTGCGTGTGAGGTCACCTTTCGTAGTAACAGCACACACTGTCTGTTACTGTCAACTGCACTCTCTCTTTGCAGAAGAAGATTAGGGGAGCTACAGAGAGTGATAGAGTAGATGGGGAATCTGAGCATGTATTTCTTATTTTGCCTTTAATCACCAGGCTACAATATTTATTGTACAATATTTCCTTTTAAACTATACAATTCTTGTCCAATGAGAATGGAGTAAGTCTCCATTAATTTGTGTTGGTGCAAACATTGTTCCACACTTCTTGCTTACATTTGTTGTTGGTGTGCAGGTGTAAGCAAATAGTAAAAAATGTACAGTTATCATAGTTTGCTATTCAGGGAAAAATGTTTTTTTTCCCGCCAAATACTTTTTTTTAGCAGACATAAAGATAAGTTTTAATTTTTTTAACCAATTTAAATTTTTTCTACCACCATGCCACACCATGTGCTGAGAAGGATGTTTTACAGGTAAACATAATCTTGTCCAGGCCTACTGATGGTCTATATAATAATGGCAACAACATTTGTCTCCTGCAATTTCGTGTTACTTGTTATCAACGTATCATCTTAGTAATAAGCTCCAATCCGAATCGGTAGAATCGCATTTGTATTCGCCGTGAGTGGAAGGCACATTGTTCACATGACATTGTACATTTGTAATTGTTAATGTAGATGATTATTTTGCACAGATGGACTGATGTTATATAGCATTATAGCCATTGCTTGTATCATTTCACAGCTCCTGGCAGCTCTGGATATCAGTGTGATTTTTTTAACTATGTTAAACATCTTCCTGACAAAGCCAAGTCCCAAACAGTCATGTAGTAGGAGAAAACCCTGCAGTGCCAGAGGAGATACGGTACGTCTGCTTGTATCGAGCAGCAGTTTCTTGGCAGCAGACGACTGATCTGCCTGAAGAGATTTCCACTAGTCTCCAGAAAGCAGGTGACTGTCGCCACACTGCCAACAGGATTTTAATGCTCAGCGTAAGTGTGAATGAGACACACCGCTCTCCTTTCTCCTCTCCTCTTTACTACTTTCCTCTCTTCTTCTCCTCCCAACCTTTAACATCTACTTCTTTTCCATTCGCTCTACCACTCTTTATCTCTTTCCCTTTTTCCTCCTTCCTTCCATGTGCTCCTTTCCTCTCTCCTCCCTATTCCTACCCCCGCCTTTCTTCTCTTGTCCTCACCTCCTCTACTTCCTCCTGTCGGCAACATGTGGAGCCATCGCCATGACAACGAGGGGAGGTGACATGTGCTGTAGACAGGCAGGGAATGGAGGGAGGGATAGGAGGAATATAAGGAGGAGCCCCACAGTGCACTTTGTAGTCTCTCTCTCTCTCTCTCGCTCATAAAAAAAGCATATTTTTCCTGTCTGTGGAAGTGTTGGAGGCTGCTGCTCCTCTTACGCCTCTCCTCTCCGAGCGTCAACGAAGAGACTGTAGAGAAATCTCTTGGTGCATCTTTTCCTCATTTTGCAATGGATGAGATGCAAATGGCAGAAAAAAGGAAGGAGGAGGTGCCGAGGAAGCTGGGGAACTTTTTCATTTTTTCAAAGGAGAGAAAGCGGAGGATGGGAGGTGATGAAACTCCCTCTCTCTCCCACTCACTCTCTCCTCCTCCTCCTCTGCCGCCGGTGTGGTGCTGTCTCTGAGTCGGTGGTGTCGGTGCAGCCCAACTGGAATGGGAAATTGACACAGGCGGAGGTGTCCGTCGCATGACCTCACCATGGATTTTTGGTAGGATGTAAGTTGATGTTGTTCTGCATGTTAATGTGTTCTAGTTTTCCTTTAAACCTTCTGCTGTGGACTTTCCTTGCTGCCATTCATCCCAAAATGTTCAGAAAAATGCCAAAGAAGAAGAGTCTTTCCAGCTGTCGCTTTCTCTTCCTTCATTGGATTTAGGAGTGCGTTCTATGCACAGTCCCTTTTTTAGATTTAAATGTTAGATATTGCATATTTTATTGTGTTGCAGCCATTTTAATTTAGCCTATTTTGTGTCAAAATACTTCAATATATTTTAGAACTTGACTATTCCCAGGCAAAAGTAAAACGTTTGAGGTGAGCGGGCCATGGGAGTATCCGTGGAGTTCAAACACTGATTGACGGCGCGCCCTGCTCCACGGGCGTCATGCTTTGCATCTCACCGTAATATTGTAATAACATTACACCATTGTTTTTATTTTCTCCTGCTGCGGCTTTGCGTAAACTTTAAATTATATTGAGCATTTTTTTTATGTTGCATGTGATATTCAACTTGGAGGAGTATCTTAATCTGTATGCAATGTGTGATACTACGGACAGACGGATTTACTCTGATTCGTCTGGCAAAGAAATGAGGAGGGAATGAAAAACATAAAAAAGTGAAATTAATAGTCCTGTTGAATTTGTAAATGAAAGTCCATTTCGGTGAAGTAAATGTAGGTATTTTGTGGCATGTGTTGGGATTTTCTTTTACAAATAGGTGTGAGGACTTATGTGTATTTGTGTGGGTGCAGTGTGCTCACAAGTGCCAGCGCGTACTGTGCTTGAGTATGTGTGGGTGTCTGGTGTCTGTCAAATGCAAAAGTGTACCATGGAAGTGTATCAGTAAAAAAAAAAAACACATTTGCATAGCAGAATGCATGTACCTGTGTACACGCGTGTGCATTTTACACACAGACACATCTACTGAATTACATGTGCAGCTGTGTGTGTGCTTTTTGTGTGCTTGTTTGCTAAAAGATTTTGTTAAAACCCTGGCTGAACTTTTTCAAAGCCCCGGGATGAATCAGAGGTGAGGGACAGATCTTTGTTTCCTGCAGCGGCAGTTGTCATGGAGGAAAACAATAGCCGGCCGCCGCTCTCCCTCTGACCTTTTTCACCCATTCTGAATAAGCCAGAGCTGTGCAAATCCATCTGCCTTTTGTTTATGGGAGCCTGGCTAATCCACAGCCCCCCCCCC
>NC_045744.1:482473-483985 GCF_008692095.1 Etheostoma spectabile
CCCCCCCACACACACACACACACACACACACACACAAACTCATATACACCCTGTTACACACACAGACACACCAACCAAAAGACCTACCCCTCCACCATCAAACCTCCATCTTAAATCCACATACCAAGAAACTACACCCACTTTTATTTTTTAAGACGTCTTTCATGATTTTAGTGACATATTCTTCAGTAAGAGCTGCAAAGCAGATTGTTAGTAGATGAATTGGAACTCTACCTACACATTAACTAATAACAGCGGATATAGCTGGTTACTGGGGAATAAGAAATCATTAAAAAAAAATCAAGGAATAAAATGTTCCACCAAAAAACATATCCGTAATGATACCCTTCTTTTCCCTCTCTTTTTGAGAGTTTCTGTTCTATTCCCCTCCTGTTCAAAGACGCCCGTCTCTCTGTGGGGAGTGTGTCTGATATGCTGAAAAGGGCTGAACCTAGCAGAGTGTACAGCCAGCCAGCCAGCATCCTTGATGTTGGTGCTTTTCAGAAATACTCAGTCAGGAGGAGCTGCATGTATGTCAAATCCCGTTTGCCTATGCAAAATGAAACATTTGCAAGTACAATCGCTTCTGCTGGGGCAGATGGACAATAGGTGGAGGCATGAAAGGAACACCCTTCTCCCCTATGCCCCTTCCAAAATTAGATTTAATCGCAATGTCTGATTTCAAACAAACAGATTTTTCTTGCATCATATGATTAAAGAAAATTGACATCTGAGTCAGGAAAGACCCGGACTGATGTGTGGAGTGCTATTTAATTACGACTGTGTTCGTTTCAGCTACACAATCAACACAAACAACATTCTGATTATAGTCCAAGCTTATTCCTTTTTTCCTTTAATCATACCAACAACACAAATGTTACATTTCTTTTATTTTTTCTCCGCTGGGATGCAGTTCTCCATAGTTGCAGCTCTCTGCATCAAGCCCTCAACATGTAGCCTAATTTCATTAAAAGTGTGAAGCCAATGGAGGGAGGGTCAGGAAAGGCCTTATAGCAGCAGAGCTGTGCAGATAAACTCCTATCATCGGAAAAAGGGTGTAGGTGTAGGTGACACTAGGAGTCGTTATGCAGACATAGGTGTTGAACACTTTTGCTCAGTGTTTCCAACTGTCCTCTGCACAGTAATGACTGCATGCATTGGCTCATGCGGGAATGTTCCGCCTCCCGTCCTGAGAAAACATTAGATTTTCAATCATTGCAAGATTTCTGCTATCTGCCTCTGCAGCGCGAGCAAAATGGCTTCTCATTTTTCATAGCTGCGATCTAACAAGTCATACACCCCCAAGTCTCTCTCTCTGGCTCTCTCTCTCTCTCTCGCTCACTCTCTCACTCAACCACACACACACACACTCTTCCACCCCTTACCCTACTAACAACTGCAACCAAACTTGATTAAGCAGGTTGGGTCAGGCTACATTTGTTTGAATCAATAGAGAGACATGCTGGGCAGCTATGATAAAGAGACTGGGGGGGAGGTGGAATCACTGTGTTA
>NC_045744.1:483995-496355 GCF_008692095.1 Etheostoma spectabile
GCATTGGAAACACCGGCATCTGTCCCGTGAAAGATGACGTGATGAGCTGTTACAGTTAGAGCCTTGAATTATGGGCCATTACTGGCCGAGCAAGATGCAATCCCTCTTCATAAAACTTAATTTGACAAAACAAAGATGACTCGGGGAGTAAAATGACAAATGAAGTTATTTGAGCCGTGGTAAAAAATAAATAAAATAAAAGATGATTGCAGTGGAAGCATATGGAATCAGCAGTAATGCATTATTGATGGCCTTGTCAAGCCCACAACACATACAGGCTACTTTTGTTCATGATGCTTCTTTAACGGCTTTTCTGCTGCCATCTTTTACATTAAGATTGTATTACTGGAAAGATATTAAAAATACAAACTATGAGTAATTGTAACGGCTTTTACGAATGTCTAATGCAATATTAATAACTGCAGCCATACACATCTAACATAAACAGAATCCCTGCATTATTACTGATTTATGAACAGCCTCAGTAGTAACTTGAGGTTACTAGCAGATACATCATTTATATGTACTGTACTCCAGAGCTGGAATCCTCACATTTTTTGTTCTGCTTTATTATCATATTTTTCCCGAGCCCTGACAGAATGGTCTTTAGTGCAGCGCCTCAGTCAGAGACGCCCACTGTTTCCTTTCAAGGCCACCACATTACTATGCAACCAGCTTTTACAGTAAGGCTTAGAGCTCCCCAAGCAAATTGGACACCCCACAAAGCATTGGACAACTGTTGTCCCCCATTGTGGGTCTTTCTGCAGGCACTCTTTATCAGGTGCTGAATGCAGAAGCAGCAATGAATGAAATCATAGGGGGTGGGGTGGCAAAAGGGGGGCATCATCGAGTGGTGTGGTGAGGGGGGGGGTGTCACTCCTTGAAACCTCACAAGAATTCCAGAACAATCCGTGTGCAGGGTAGCGCGGCCCTTTTCCCACCTCCCAGGGTTTCAGGGTCTCTCTGTGCTGACAGGCAGGCAGGAGGCTGCCCCCTTTCTCCCTACCGCTTTCAAAGCCTCCTTTCCATTAACTCACCACGCCGCACCTCGCCTAATCTCTGTGACCTCTACCGAGGGACAGGGATTTCTTTTTAAACCCTCCCACCCTTTTTTTTACCCTCGAGACAAGAGCCTGCTACCTTTCTGAGAGGTTGAGAGCAACTCAGAACGCATTTCTCTAGCACAAAAATAATACCAAGCAAGCTCAATATGCAGCAAAAAATCAGGGCAAGCTAATAATGAGCTATAGGGAGCGCTTACATTTTTGTACCAGTAAAAGAGTGTTGGGGGATTTACGGTACCTTTTTACTGTGCTGCAACGATGCTGCCAAGCAGAAATTAGTTTTAAAAACTATTGATTTCTTTTGATAATTCTCTGTCAGGAGAAATTGCCGGCCTCGTCATTGGCAGTGCAATTTGTACTTATTCTCTTTTGGTTCTTGCATTGCTCTTTGTTGTCATCGTGCAGTGTGTAACAAAGGTCAAATTATTTCTGCTATTGTTAACTCTTAGTAGTCAGGTAAAATGCAACCAGCCCAATATCTTAAGCCCGCTGGTGTCTGAAAATGAAAAGCAAGCAGCAGTTGGTAGCTGCTTTACAATAAGAATTACTTCCCCCCACTCAAATTATTGCTGTGGTGGTTTTTACAGACTCAAGAGACTTTCACCATGCAGTTTGTGTCCATTGTGTTATCTTAAGCAGCAGACCGGTGAAAAGAAATCTTTCATCTCCAGTTGTTTGCCGAAGGATCTGGTTCTCACGCGCTGGATTAAAGTGCTGCCGAGATTGAAATTGGCAAGGTACTCGCTCAAGACAGCATGTGTGTTACCTCCGTTCACAATGGTAGACAATTCCTCCAATACAGTAAACGGTGTGTTGAACTGTGGAGGCCCACTCAGAATGCTTTGCTTAACAGGTTTTTGCCTAATAGTGTATGCATTCTATCCACTCCTGTGCGCAGATGGTGGAACAAATGCTTGTGATTATACTTTTCGTTGAGCACAGTGATGTGCATATTTATGTCTTTCCAAAAAAGAAAATAACTACTTTCATCTCCTGATGATTGGTGGGGGGGGGGGCATTGGAAGCAAAGACATGATTCAGATAGATAACTGTCAAATCAAGGATTTCAGTGACTTGCTTTTTGGACTGTTGTGGTGGATGCATTCATTCAGATGCCATGAAGCACTGAGAGTCTGCAGGGTTGGTCCAATCAAACACTCCACCAGAGGATTTTGCTGATTAATTCCTCTTTTCTGATTGATCAATAAAAACACATAGTTTTTGGGCTGGAATGAAAGAGTGCATTCTTTTAGTACATAGTTCTAAACCCCTGCAGTTTCTAGCATGGTCGATGAATCACACACTCCACCTGTTGACCACTCACCTCAGATTTGAATAATAATAGAACCATGGAATTAACTCTTCATCTGTTCTTCTGTGTTCCACAGGGAAGCCAGATCAACCAGATCCCCACCAAGTACAGCCAGGCGGAGTCCACCAAGTTCCTGGTCCTCACAGTCGTGTCTATCCTGTGCATCGTCGGCGTGCTGCTGGCCTCCACCGTGGTCTACTGCCTCCGCCACCGCTCCCACCACAAGCTGAAACAGAAGCTCACCAATCTGGGAACAGATACTGGCAGCGATGCTACTGCCACCTATCAGGTAGGAGGTGCTACTGCACTATTTGTCAATTGAATAGAAGAGATGATGTGTTTTATAACTGTAATAAAAGATGGAGGATTGGGATGGTGTAGAACAGTTCCCTTCAATGTAGTAATGTACTTTTTGCCATCATATTGCATTTAATTACTGGTTGTGATAAATTCAACCAAAGTGGGATAGGTTTTCTTGATTTATTCAAAAATCAAGGAAATTCGAAAATGTTGTTTTGATAAAAGTATCAAGTAATCCATTGGGAAATAACCTAAAATAGGAGGGAAGCATGAATAATTAAACATATTGTTATTTGGTATAGTAGAAATAGGTTTTTCTGCTAGTCTATCCAGTTGAGCATTTAGTAACTCCTCAGACCACTGGTATAGAAATATGAAGGATACAACTCAAGTACAACCTATAAAATTTAATTTATATGATTATACCATTTATATTCTACATAAATTCCCAGTTTTTTTCCTGCCAATATTTGTAAAAAACGGAAAATCCTGTGCACCTTTCAGGTAATACTTTTAGATGAAGTACTTATTTGACCTCAAGTGTAACATTTCTAGTGTTGTTGGCTAAAAGCTTTGACTTTGAGGCTAGTGGGGGGGGTCACCGTGAGAGTTTGTGTTTGACATTGTCATGTTATAACTTGATTGATGCTGCGTAGTGATTGATTACTGTACTCAGACACCTGCTATAATGTGTTGTTTGACACATGAAGTCATATCACCAATCCAACAGGTTTTCCACTTCAAGTCATTTCCATTCTCACCCCTGCCTGCTGTAATTATCCTTTGGCCGGAATAGCCGTGTGTGAAATTTAATTTACAGAATCTAATATTAAGTGGCTTTTTTGAGGAAATCATTAGATTGAGGTTTTTCCGTCTCTCTCCCTGACCTTTTCCCACCATGTTTTTGAATGAGAATGGTCCTGTGAGCATTGATTTTTATAATGAGACCAGCCCATCTCCAAAGTGCTTACATTTCATGCTCTCCTCCGAGGATTTTTAACTCCTGAAATAGACTGTGCCGCTGCATCAGAGGTTTACCTTAAAACAGGGCTTGTAAAGATTCAAAATGTTTGGTAATTTTTGAGGTGATCTATTGTTTACCAATGATGAAGAAGATGGAAACATAACCTTTGTATATTTAAAATGACTTACCTAACTGGATATAACTACCAAGTAAAAGAGGAGTCTGTTTCTGAAAGTCGGACGTTCATATTCAAAGACATGCTAACATTTCAGCTATCCACTTTCTTCCATCGTCATGATTTCTGTTTTTCTTTTCCTCTGTGTGAGCAACTTATCTTCATGGTTGCTTGCCTCCGACATTTGCTTTAAGCCTCTAATTGGAAAATGCTAATTAAAATTCAAACGTAAGACTGTGTTTACGCATTTATCATCTGATTAATAGCTAACAAAAACATTCATGTTGCTCATTCTTCGGCGGTTTACTCAGCCTGGCTTTGCTCAGACTCCCAAAGCTCTTCCAGTTGATTCTCTTTCCTCCGTCGTCTTTATTGAGTCTCGACGGCGAGCCGTTGTCATCCTCAGTGAAAGACCTCAGTGTTCAGCTCCCATCTTAGCCGTGTAAGCCTCGTGTCTTTGTCAGCGCTGCAGTGTAGAGGGTTTCCCTGGGCTGGATTCAGCGTGTGTGTGTGTGTGTGTGTGTGTGTGTGTGTGTGTGTGTGTGTGTGTGTGGCGCGCAGTCTCTAGGGCTACATGCAATTAAAGGAGACAGGAAGCGGCAGGCTGCCTGACGGCCTTACTACTGCAGCTCCTTCATACTGGCTGTCAGACACACACACACCCGCTCACACGGGCATACACACACAAACATGCACAGACACACAAATGTGCACACTCACCAGCTACTGCATGTTAATGATTCTTGCCCTTGGCATGTTTGTTTGAGGCCTCACTTCACACACACACACACACACACACACACACACACACACACTCTCACACACACACACACACACTTCCGTTTCTGTCACTGTGCCACTAGCTCCCTCTGAACCCTCTCCTTCAGCCCTGCGCCTTGTCACTCAAACGGTCCCTGTGAAACTGCAACATGGGATTGGCCAACACTGACAAAGGAGACACTGATTGACAGGCGTCGACAGAGGAGTGTGTGCACCGTGTCTGAGCGCTGGGCGGGGAGATGGTGGATGATGCTCGTCAGTCAGTTAGTTAGTCCCTGGATTACTCTGCCATCGACATGGGAATCAACAACGTCGCCTTCAAGTTTTTTTTACATCTGATTTAAACTTTTATCTGCTCCTGAAAATCTTTCTTTTTTCCTCGAAGTAGAAGAAAATATCCGCCAGCAGGGCGAGATCATTGCTCTTGATTGCAGCAGCAGGACTACATTTTTTGCATGGATATTCCACAAATTAAGAGATATTATCTGCAAGCAATATTATCCTATTTAAAGATATCATCACCCGCACCATGCCATTTCTTTAAGCATGAGAAATGCTTTATGAACTAGTGGAGATATCTCAACATATTTGCATATGTTCATAACATCATCTTTACCCTGTCAAATAAAACATGCAAAACACATTCCAGTACATCTCAGATTTGACTAAACAAGCAAACAAGAACCCTACCACGATATTTCTCTCTGTTTCAATTCAGTTTTTTAGTTCCTGTCTTCCTCTCTCTCTCCTAATCAACAACTTTTTATTAAAAATGTTGACGGTGTCCAGTCAGTGTGGTCTGCCCCTGATATGATGGATATAGTGTTATTTGATTCATTATAGATCATACAGTTAATCAATATTGTACTGCTTGTCTATTATTATCTGCAGTCCTTTTCCTGAACTGATTTTAGTGGAACGTTTTGATTTGATCTCAGGTATTAAACACATATTATTTAGTACCAGGATCAGTGGCAATTGGTTATGGCTCTGCTGTCCTGTGCAGCCAGTGATTTATCAAAGATGCTTCCATGTAACATAGACGCAAAGGTCAGTCAGTCTATGGGTTGACTTTGTACACTGACGCATGTAACGTTCCTATTTTCTTAGGGATTAGGGAATGAACTTGTCCCCCCGGGGGCGGTTCAGCAACAAGAGGAGGCGTGTTCGGGCGCAAACGTTCCCTAGTGCTATTTTGTACTTTCAGAAAGCAATTTCACCACAGACCATGAAAAACCAAGTCTACTGTCAGTGGCCCTGATCTAAAGTCAGTGGCCCTAGTCTAAAGTCAGTAATGTTAGTCTAAAGTCAGTGGCCCTGGTCTAAAGTCAGTGGCCTTAGTCTAAAGTCAGTAATGTTAGTCTAAAGTCAGTGGCCCTGGTCTAAAGTCAGTGGCCCTAGTCTAAAGTCAGTGGCCCTGGTCTAAAGTCAGTGGCCCTGGTCTAAAGTCAGTGGCCCTGGTTTAAAGTCAGTGGTGTTAGTCTAAAGTCAGGGGCCCTGGTCTAAAGTTAGTGGCCCTGGTCTAAAGTCAGTGGCCCTGGTCTAAAGTCAGTGGCGCGTTGTTCAGAGGTCGTTTTAAGGGCGCATGCTTGGCTGTAATGTAGCGTGTGCACACTGCGCATACAGGAGAGACAGCTGCATCGTCTATAGTAAGGTCGGTTCCGTCTAAAGTTAGACTAGATTGCAGAAACATCACCATGCATTCATAACCTCGTGATTCAGTGAGAGTGAGCCCAAAACATTTGAAAGTATGTCTTTGTGACATTTCTTTATTTACATTTTGTCAAAAAGAAAAGTCAGTAGCAAATGTCGGTGTCCTCGGCTGTGGACCGCTCCTGGCGTGCGCCCATGGATGTATTAAGAGCATGTTCCCAGCAAATCCACCGTTATGATAGCAATCCACCATGGAACAAGCATGCCTGCTTTTAAAGGGAATGTGATTGAATCTGATTGGTTTGTTGCACGTTACGCCCAAACTACACCTATAAGTAATAGTTGCTTCTTCAGACCAACCCATTTTAAAGAGTCGTTTATCCCGCCAGTATGATAGCAACAGCGCCCGAGATCCGCCCACAAAACTACTTGGGTTTGGCGTTTGATACTTGCGTTTCAGATTGTTAAAATAGGGCCCTTGGTGTTTTAAACTCATTGTCTGTCCTAGTCTAGAGGATACAACAAGTGCTTGATCGAACACATTATGCTGGACAATTTATGAACACTTAGATAGCCCATAAGGCAGGTGAACGCCCCATGCCCCTATGCATGTCTCTCTAGGATTTACCCACGTACATGTTGGATGATTCTGCAGGACCGTGCCACTGCTGGAAGTACTGTAATGGTAACGTCATGTGGCAAAAAGTAAGGGTACGTAGGTAAAGAGTCCAACAGATTAGATTAGGGGGTTGGGTACAATCTCCAACCAAGAATTTATGTTGGCTGTCATTTTTAACAATGATAGCTATTTTTCTCTGTCTCCAACCAAGTTCTGTCACTCCAATGATTATAATAATAATAATGACAATGATAATAATAACTTTTCTTCATATAGCGCCTTTCCTGAAACCCAAGGAATCTTTACAGAATTACAGTGGCTATACTAAGCGAGGTTGTAGGCTGTGGTGAACAGGTGTTGTTGGAGAAGTTTTTAAATATGTCCAGGTATGTAGCATTTTGGATATCTACAGTGAGGGTGTTCCAGATGTCTGTCTCTGAAGGTCTGGTTTGGGGAATGGAGTGCATGCCAGCGTCTGAGGACCGCAGGTTTCAGGGTGGGGTGTAGGGGTTTGTAGGTGAGAAGGAGGATTTTATATTTGATTGACCTTAGCTTTGACAACTTGCCTTTCTGGTGGTCTTTTCACCTGCACTGGCACAAACCAAACGTAGTAGTAGTCATTCGTCTGGCAATTGGAGTCCATGCTAAGCCTAATTCAACATTTGCATTTAGGGTTAGGTAGGTTCTGGTAGAAATTACTTGAGCTTTTAAATCTACTATCAAAATGTTGCCTACATTTTGTTACATATCTGCCTGCACATTGTGTCAACAACTATAAAACTGAATTGAATTGAATTTGACAATACATTGGTGACAATACATCTTGAAATTAAAACCATATTAGGTGCTAATAACTTTAACTCTTTTTTGAGCTTTATATTCTTTATAGGATGAAGCAGAACTCTGACATTTATTATAATCCTTTCAGCAGCTCCAGTCCAGAGATTTTGGTCTCAGTATTGGATCTTTTCTTCAATCCTTCAGTCCCCTGTCCTCGGCCCTCCCTCGACAACAACGTATTGTGTTATGTCCCCCTTTAATTTGTTTGTTTGTTCAAGCACACTCAGATGAAGGGCCCTACATTGGTTTTGGTCAGAGGGGCATGTAAACAGAGGCGCCCCTGTTGTCCCGATGGGCTCTTCTGACACACCCCAACCCCCAAACCCAGTCTTCGTCCCCATTAGCAGGCTTCTATAAGGGTGTTGGTGGCACACGCCTTCGCCCCGGGGTGATGCAGGATTCGAGATGGTCATGTGGCGCCAAGTGGATTCCCTGGCGTGATGCCCATGAGAGGGGGTTGTTGGGTTTTTTCTTTTAACCTTTGTTCATGCAGGGAGGGTTGATGAGGCCCACGTGCACTGTGAAATCCCTGACACTGATAACACAAACTCATTTCCAAATGCCCCTAACGTCACAACAGCATGACAATCAGTCTTATCAGTTAGCAGTGACATGGCCTCATACAAGAGCTTGATTGTTGTTTTACATTGAAGTTATTTAGAGACATGTCTGCAGCATAGCGAGGGTGCACCTGCTAACAATTGTTTCAAAGAAATCACATCATTTATGCAGTGTTTTTAAACGCAGCTATACATTTTAGGATTGATTGTCTACCCTCCAGACAAATATTTGGTTTCATTAATTTCAATTTAAACATAAAAAAATAAAAATCAATTTGAAATGACCTAAAGCTTTCTAGAGATTTGTAATCCATCATGGTGAACATTCATCCTCCTTTATTTATTGTCAAAGTTAATGCAGTTGTGAGAATGGATGCACCAACGTCGTAGGAAAGAAAATGCATTTCAATCATGAGATGTCAGAAAAATGAATCCAGAAGACAAAATAATAAGCTAATAGGGATTTCCTGGAAAGGATCATTTCTCATTTGTTGCATTCAATGCATGTTGAACAACTGAATGTCCTTGAACACACCAAAGAGTAGGAGTTTTTCAAATCGGCCATGCACTCTACTGTATCTCCTGCAACAACTAAATAAATTTACATAGACATTAATATAAAGTGTAAGCAATTTATAAGAAACAATTATTTAATATACTAAAATGAGTGAGTGCATAGGCTTCAGTATCACAGTTATCTGTTAAACTACTCGGCATCCCTGCTGCCACACCGGGACTTAGTCTCACCTACTCTGCCATTAACGGGATACATTCACAAATTAAAGGCAACATTGAGCCAAAGCTGGAAAATGCACCACCGCCTCTCATCCAGGTGGTAAGACAACATGATTAACGTGACGTGTCTGCCACCTGATGAAGTATGATCAAAACACTGTAAATAAAGATACTTGGTATGGAAGCAGCTCGGGGAGGGGACTACCGAGCCGCTATAAATTTGTGCTGTTTAGACTGTAAACATGTCCTGGGTTAAATAATTCCTTCAAATTTTTGCCTTTTTGTCCTCTAATTGGCTCTCGGGGGAAGACATTTTGTATCAGTTTTAATTACATAATAAAAGAATTTGCTGCAGCGGCAAAGTTCACTGTGTGGGCCCGATGAAATATGAATGCTATGGATCATGTGTTTCCCTCCTAGACAAAACACCCACAATGCAGTGTGTGCTGTGCTGATTGGGCTCCATGTTGTTGAGAATGTAACACTGACACACAAACTGGTGTATTTAACAGCCAGAAGGGCTAGAGCAATTATTTTATGTGTTATGTTATTTTATTAAACATCTGCAATTGACTAGTTCATGTGATCCACAGTCACAAGAGAAACATGCAGTGGCATTTATTCCATAAATAGGCTAAAGGGAGAGTTCCAGATGCTAAATTACATCATAGTCAAAGGAAATTAAAATCCTTGAAAGCTTTGGCATGAAAACATCAAATGCAAATGAAGAATTAATCAAAATATCAGATATTTGCAGCTGTAACCATGTAACCATTGCAGCATGTTTTAAGTAAGGGATGATAAACATTAACAGGGTTAATTAAAGTCCAAATGGGAAGACTCGTTATACATTTATACTGTTATTAAGCATGTAACTATTGAAGAAATCAATCATGTGGTACAAAATATTGATTAAAATGTTTGTTGTTGTGAAATTAGATGATTTACAAGCCCTGCAGATCTGTAACCATAGAAACACAATTAAATATGATAAATCCAGTTAACCTCCAACTACCAATTCATAAAATATACAAACTTTTGATTAAAGGAAATTTGGAAAATTGTCAACTTTTTCTCTGCAGTAGCCAGGCACGCAGTGAGTTTATGAGTGTATAAATTAATTACAAATGTATAAGTTGACAAAATTCCTAAAGTCTTTTAGGTCGTGCAAAGTTTATTTTAATGACTTTTTCCATAGGGCTGCACCTGTTTATTGTTTTGATTGACATGTTGATGATTTAGGTGATTACCTGTGCATTTACTCAGAGGGTGATACCCTCAGATGGCTTGTTACTAGCAGTCCAAAACCCGAAAGTTGGAGCTGGAACCGGTTTAAGTTTACCACTTGTCTTGCTAAATTATTAGAAGTAGTATTAGTATCAGAAATGTTGTTAAATAATTTTCTGTTCATTCATTTATTATTGTAAGCTGATTGAAACATGGACATTTTGGAAATACAAGGACTAAAACATCTCTAAAAACTGCAGAACATATTTAGCTCTGGTCCAGTGCTTGCTCTAGTATCTGTCTGCTCTCTCTTGGTGTTTGGGTTGCCCCCCACCAGCAGTGCTGTCAGTATCCCCGGGCCAGGTACTGAAGCACTTTAATAATCTGCACACATTTATGAGTCTCTGTCCGCGCTCATGGATCAGTGTCAGAGCGCCGACCTACAAGAAAAACAGTCAGATCAGATTGCGACTAATGAAGGCCTGCTCACATTAGCTCCACCGTCCATCAAACAGGCCGTTAGTTCATCATCAGCCTCTCTGTCGTTAGGACACAGATCCCCGCGGAGATCCAGTCAGTGCTGGAGGCTGAGGGATGTTCTCACCTGTATGTGACAGATGACATTTATTGCTGTGTTCTTTAATGTCACTTTTACATTGCATGCAATGATGTGCTTATCTAGGATTACATAGAATAATTTGGACAGTTAAAGTTTTAATTCAATTCCAACAACTTTAGTTATCCCTAAATGGCAATTCAATTTTGCAGTCAACCAGTCACAGTAAAAAACCGACAAGAATAAACACCATCGCAATCATTCAATCAACAGTCATGTCAGTAGCAGCAGGTCATCAAATGGGAAGAGCAGCAAAGCACACACAGGTTGTTGGAACAAAGCTAAATAAAAAGAATATCACACCACACTCCAGTGCAGTAATGTTTTAAATACATAAATCAAAGCTGTATGCTTCCCCAGAATTACAAGCTCTGGGTGTTGCAGGTTGCTGCCATCAGCAGTTTAGAGCCAAACAAGAAATGAAGGAATTCAAATATAGGTTTTACATCCGGGGGGCAAGATAGCGCCACCCTGATGGCACAGTACATGACCAAAATTACCCATGATTCTCTTAGCTTTCTTGATTACCAGTTTCTTCCAGAGGGAGCTCAGATCTGATAACCCAGTGATCTTGGAGCAGATCTTTACAATGTTAATGAGGCTACTATTACTACAACTTCAACTTTATTATACTTTATAATCCCAATGAAAATCACATCAAGGACCATGACAAAAATAATATTGACAACAGCAACAAATACATAAAAAATCCAGTCCACAATTCAGGATGAATTGTACTCACTTTGCAGATAAGTTGTACCAGTCTCATTGGGCTTTGCATTTATCTCTAACATGGCGAATGAGAGATTTTTTTCCAAAAAACATTGTCCTTGTAAGTGTCTTGCCTCCTGAATGAAGTGGTACAGTCGTTCACTGCGGCTCATTGACGTTCCTGCTGGGAGTTGTGTAGAGAAGGCGTGGAGGAAAATGTCGCCATGGTGTTAACATTTCACCATGGTCACGTAACCAGCAGACAGAAAACGACACTTCCTCAGGCGTCTAAATGAAGACATTGTGTTTGCTGCTGACTGACACACTTTTGTAAAGGCTGGCTGAGCATGCATGCTGTTTAGCACTGACATCTTGGATGCTGGCCAGTATAACAGCCGTTGGAGGTTAAGCGCCTTGTGTCACCACCCCTGCCCAGATGTTTTGAACCACTCTGCATGACTTTAACTACTTTTTGCTTCTCTGTTACTCTTAGGATTGTGGCTTTGTTGTGGTTAAATGTTTTGGGATTTACAGACAGGAACATAAAGCTACAAGTCTTAACCCTGCATGTTGTCCTCGGGTCAAATTGACCCGTTTTCCTGTATCAATGTTCTTTTTAACTGCCCAATTGTAATTACCCAAAATAACATGACTCTCTACTTTCATTCATTTTGGGGCGTGTTATTCAATTTTATAGCATTTGAAAAAATTGAAGTGGTTTCCAAATAGTGTAAAAGTAGAGTAAAAGTTGACATAATCCAGTCTGTGATTATCCATCAACATACATTCCTTTAATTATAGTCT
>NC_045744.1:496365-499047 GCF_008692095.1 Etheostoma spectabile
TAATTTCTGCTTTTCTAACTCAAACATTAGGTATAATTTCCTATAAGTTAGTGTTACGTAGTAAAGCAAAGGTGAACACATAACGGTGGGATTTGCAGCATAGTAACATACAGAGTAGAGCATACAACACATCAATTATCCACATAAAAGCGTTTTTTACCTTTTGTTCATCAAAGTGAAGCAGGCTACCGGAGGCAGTCACAACACATCTGAGCCTGACATTCACTCTGGAAATGATTCTTTTCTTGCAGTATGTGTATTGTTTGCCTGCGCGCATGCTGCCCGGTATACGTATTTTATTCTCTTTGAAGGTTGCAGCGTAGAGCGAGGCAACGCTGTCTGCTGGGATGATTCCATGTTATGTTAATGAAGTTACTTACCGGATGTCTTGAGTGATGCCATGTTACGACTCTACAAATTC
This sequence comes from Etheostoma spectabile, assembly GCF_008692095.1. Lineage (NCBI taxonomy): Eukaryota > Metazoa > Chordata > Actinopteri > Perciformes > Percidae > Etheostoma > Etheostoma spectabile. Next base: position 496,787 of record NC_045744.1, read on the forward strand.
CCAACTGCGTATCAGGGCTCATCTGTTCCCTCCTTTCCTTCCTCTAGGAGCTCTGTCGGCAGCGCATGACGGTCAAACCTCCGGCTGAGCGTCCGGAGCCCATCTCCTCCAGGATCAACAGCGTGTCGTCTCAGTTCAGCGATGGCGGTCAAGCCATCAGCCCCTCGGCGCGGGGCAGCATCTCCTCCTGGAGCGAAGAGCCCGCCCACTCCAACATGGACATCTCCACCGGTCACATGATACTGGTGAGTTTCCTGTTCAGTCACTTTGATGTAATTAGCACACCAAACAGTGCTACTTCTGTACACAATGGTTCCAATAGTAAATGAAAAGGACCATGCTAAATCACCAAGGACATTCATGGACAAGGACATTACATGATGTTGTTTTGGTGACATTAGAAAACTTTTAACTGATAAATGTCAATGATACATTCAATGACCTGGGGGTGGATTGCGGATGGGAATCACCAGACGCCTCCCAATATGATATCATCACGATACTTCACGATACAATATGATTGTGATTTTAAACATATTGCAATATTCTGCTATAACTTTTATCCAATTTCTAATTATCCCCAATTTCAAATGATGTCCCCAAAAGGAAACTTTTTCAACATCTATTTTATCTAAAAAGAACCATTTCTCTGTTTGTTTATATTACTGCAATTTTGTTGCTGCAAAATGGGACAAAGTGACCAACATATATATAATAATAGTTCCATACTTGGCGTCTGTGTATCAATTCACTATTGCTACGGAAAATATCACTATACTATGCTCTATCAATTTTTTCCCCCACCCCTAGTGGATTGAGGGCTGTGGAAATCCCAGGGTGACTAATGGTTTCAGATGTATTTTATGTCCTGACTGATCAGTGGGACATCATTAATATATTATTAACCTGTAAATCTCATCCACCCACTTCCCATATTGCACATCCAGAGTTGTTGAAAACGGCCGGCTATGTGTGGCCAGGTTGGTCCAGCTGGTCCAGCAGGCGCACATTTACATAGAGGTGCAGGCCTCGACACAGAGGTCCTTGGTTCGACTCCGGCCTGTGACGATTTCCTGCATGTCTTCTCTCCCCTTTCCCACCCAACTGTCCTGTCCAAAGGTGAAAAGATTCTTAAAAATTAAAGGGCTGACTAGAATTCTGACCCTGACTTTGTGGAATACTAGAGAATCAGTTCATTTCATTTGAGAGAACAAACTTTGTTTTAAGCAAATTTGTCTTATGAGGCTCATTTTTCTTGTTGGAAAACGTAATGTGCTAATCAGAGAGCTGTGCAGGCGGGATTAAGAATGGGCCTGCGTTTGTTGTGTGCTAGAGGCAAAAATAATACGACATGTATGAAAAAGTGTGACTAAAAAATGCCTACAAAAGTGTTGATTTACAGCATAAGTCTTAAATCGACATATTTCTTTTAACATTGTGAAAAACATGAAGAGAGGCGCTCCCAGGAACCATTATCACAGCTTCTTAGTTAATTTAAAATTACAGTGAATAAATCACTTTCTACTAAATGGTCAGAGCAAAACAAAATACCCCGTAATTCCAAACTAAAATGGTTATTCATTTGCATGAAATTTAGGTCACACTGAATAATTACATGATATTATTTGAGTCTGAGGTTTAATTCATCCCTCACTAACAAGTGTTTTTCTAAAAACTGATATTTTAAAGTGAGCTTTGTTAATGTTCCCATGATCATTTTGCAATAAGAAAAACCACGTACATACTGTTATATGCTTGCCCTTACGTTCCTACAGTCATTTTTAAATTACCTTTGTGGTCGATTGTCTGTCTTTCCAAACAGCTACCACACATTTTCCACATTTCTTTTATTTTCCCTTTTATCCAAAACATCCCATCACTTACATCTCTTACCCCTTAAATCCGTTTGTCCCTTCAAACCCAGTGGAACAACAGTGTTTTTCTTCCTCGGTCTGGTCTGCATTTCTGCATATAGCACTCATTTCTCCCTCGCACATGCACACATTTCTATTCAGTCCTCTCATCTCTCTCTCTCTCATCCTTCTCCCTGTGTCTTTTTTATTTCTGTGCATTTCATTACACCCACAGTTTCTGTTACTTCTTACCCTCATCTATCCTGGAGATGAAAATCTCTATTGAACCTTGTCGCATTTCGTCAAGCGCCTTCATAATTGCAATATATAGCTATTCACTTCAACCACCCACAGTACCACCTCCTCATCCCAACCCAACCACCCCCCTCCACCCCTGCCTCTCTCTCT
>NC_045744.1:499057-501929 GCF_008692095.1 Etheostoma spectabile
CTCTCTCTCTCTCTCTCTCCCTCCTCCATGCATTATGGAGCTGCCGGCAAGCTGTGACAGAGTGGGCTTTTTGAAGTGTTCAATAGTCACAAAGACACTAATTACCCCTGGGATTTGCACCAGAGTTGTGTTCAGGAGAGAGGCCTCCCTTTGCAGCCATGTACCACTGCAGAGAGCGGCTGTGTTGTTTTACATGAACACACTTTCCTGCTAAAGGGCTTCTTTGGCAAACGCACCCAACAGAAGGGTGTGATGCATGTGTCTGATGTGCCGCGGTCACATGTTGATGAAAATAGATTTGCGTTTTGAGACAGCGAGGTCTGAACTTCTTCAAGTACGTTTACTTTGTCTTCGCCAGATGAAGCCTCAGCAGAGGCGGCATCACTTGACAGATAAGAGAAATGAAATCATGTTTTGTTAAGTATTCATTTGGTGTGTGGGCCACAGTCTGGTCTGAGTGATCACTCAATGTGTTATAATATAGAGACTAATATGGAAATGCTGCGAGGGATGCTAGAGACCAAGTGCATCCGATGTGGCCGTGATGATTAATATGATCTTGTGTGTAGGTGATGGAGATGCATATCAATGCAGATTGTCCACTTAAATCCTGCCAAAGTTCTAAAAGACATTTTTCACTCAACATAAACAATGTGCCTCATGCAAGAACAATTTCATATTTGTGTCCTACATCTCCCTTACTTTTTTTCTGTGCTCCAAGTCAAATTCAACAAACCCTCTTGACTAGTGTTTCTCAAATGGGGGTACATGTATCTGCTCTTGACTGTACAAACTCAATGTATATGAAGTTTAAACAACGTTTAAATTGGAATGTCATGATGATGATAATAATATAGTGACAGAATATTGATTTAGCAGGTTATTTTTGTTACATAGTCAATATCGGTGTCATATTTAAAATCTGAATTTGTTCAGATTTAGGCTTCAAAGAGATATTTTGTTTATTTAAATCCAGCTCTGTGTTTGCTTAGTGTGGGCAGTTTGTGCAAATGGACACTAACACTATGTCCATCAGATGAAGCAAACAACGCATGTCGCATCATACAGTGGATGTCGGCGCCACGCCAGAGAGGGAAGCCACGCGTCGCTCATCTGCACACACTTCCCACACTAAGATGACACAGAGCTGGTTTAAAATCTGCAAAATATCCCTTTAATTTAAGAAAAACAAACAGACTAAGGCCACATACTGACTACCTAATCCATGTCTGGACCTGATTTGCTGTACTTCACCCAGTATCAGTGTTGTGTAAAGATCTACAGTAATTATGTAGATTGAGATGTCATTAATAGATGTAAGTATGTATGAAAAGAGAGGGAGGGAAAGACAAGGGAGAAGATTTAGAGCCTGATTTGGGGAAAAAATGTATTTGCTATACCAGTAATTATGATCACGATGAGCAAGAGGAACATTCCCGTCCAACAGTAGTTAAATTAAATGGCCCAATCATTACAGAATTATGTGAAAAAACTGCCTGCTACATCCAATGACTCAGCAGAGAGTCAAGCGAGAGGAAGGAGACAATTACATTTTCCATTTAAAACCACATGGATTATAAATCTAGTCAACCCCTAACACATCTTTACAGTTTTACACCTGTACACATGCATATTGGGTGCCCACTGTGCTAATGAGAAGCTGCTGCGATAGTTACCTGTGTTTTTATTCCACCAGGGATATAAACAGGAATGAGCAGTGAGGAATCTTGTGTAGTTTATCAGTCAAAGGATGCTTATCGACACAGAAAGTGATATGGGATTTGTTGTTAATGTGAGGGAGATGTGTTTTAAGCTGCCATGCTTTCCTTTGTAATTGTAGTAATAACTGTAATGGTGCTGTAAAGAAACAGAAACTGCACGGGGACCGAGAAACGTGATGCCGTGATGCATACACTGAGCTGGAAGAGTGTCTCAGCACCTTGGACAGCTCCTCGCTTACAGTACAGCCAGCTGCAGCTCTGAATGGACCAGGCCGTCTTTGTCCTACCACAACAGGAACATTAGCCAGCAGAGGGAAAGTTCCATGATGCTATTGTCATGTGGAAACCATGTATCTCAGAAAGGTCTGCTTCTAAGGAAGAAAATCCTTTATTACTGGACCACAGTGTACAGATGTCCACTTGGCTTGGAACTTTTGAATATTTTTTCAGAAAGGACATGTAAACGTCCTGCTGAAGCTAAAAGAGGGGAAGAACTAAAGTAGGAGTTTTTATAGATGTTACTGCCACTATCATCTGTTATCCATCCTCCATCTTTCATGTTTTCTGGTATTCATTTTCTGCACTCTTTCACTGTTTGTTTCTTTATTGCATCATTTTTTCCTTTACTTTTTCTACTATTCATATTTTTTCTTTTCTTTTTCAGTTCATGTTTCTTTGCATTGTTCTCTTTCATGAGTGCTTGTTTTATTGATATTTTCTTAACTTTTTCTTCTTTCTATCTCCTTTCCTTCCTGTGTGTCATTTGTCTTTCCATGATTTCAAACAATGCCTATTTATTACTGCTCATATTTGTCTTTTGCAGTCAGTTTTACAAAAACATATTCAGACTTACAAGTGAGCTTATTTCTGACTAGGGCTGGGCAATATATCGATATATTTTTAAATGTGATATGGATTAAGACCATATTGCATATATTGATATAGTTAAATTTGCACAGTGATCCTTGCTCCGAGCTCTCGGCCCAGACGACGCGTGGCTAATGGTGAATGCAGTGTTGTAAGGAGCATTCAGATATTTTACTTTAAACAACAACATATTAAAATCTTAGTTTTTCCTTATTTTCCTTTTGTGTGTCCGTCTGCAACGTTGTGTTTTTTGCTGCTGTCTTGAACAGCTGAGCATTTAATCA
>NC_045744.1:501939-502550 GCF_008692095.1 Etheostoma spectabile
GAAGAAACCTGTTTATTATTTATTCATTTGATTTTGCAACTGTTTACTAAAATAGACGGCTTCAATAAAACTACTTGTGACATATTTAACTTTGACTGAACATTTGCTCTCACTTTTCAGAAAAAATATTGGGAAATGTATTGTATATTGATATTCACTCTAAATGTATTGGGACATGACTTTTGGTCCTTATTGCCCAGCCTTGTTTCAGACTACGTCATGATGTCAGGTGGAGACCGAGCTTCATGGTTTCATGGCCACGATCGGGACACTGTTGACACATTTGAGTGCTGTCACAGCGGCAGACCAAATCTATCACATAGCAATACGAGCACAGCACCGCCATAGAAAAGCAAATATTTCATCTCACGCCCACCACGCACTCAAACAAGGCAACTGTTGGATGATTAAAAAAGATCGCAGGCATCAACGGCTGATGAGCTGCAGTGCCCCACCTCTCCCACCAAGCCTCCAAAATAATGAATTGCCTCTCGTAAACCCGAGCAAATTCCATGTCATCATCCACCCACTAATTTTAATTTGAGGAGAAACAGCTTTCGCCTTCTTATCTAAGTTAATGTATTACTGACCGAGCAACCCCCCCCCCCCCC
>NC_045744.1:502560-509493 GCF_008692095.1 Etheostoma spectabile
ACCTCCCCCTACATCTTCTCTGTGTGTGTCTTAAGAGGATTAGTCAACTCTATATATAAAGCACATTATCTTGTCTTTTGTTGCTGGCCAAGTAAGTGTTATAGATTATACCGTAGCTAGAGTCTCCATCGAGATTAACTGGGCTAGGAATGTGTTCTGGTTTTCGTAGCTCAGCAGCAGACCACTGGGATGTGATCTGTAGAGTTGATAGGTTGCAGGGCAATGGCTGTTGGGAAAAGCTTTTCAGGAAATGGATGTCAAATTTGTCTAATGTGGTCAGTTGAAGAGGAGGAAGCATTCAGCTGCAGAGAACTTAGACACATGGATCAGGATGAGGTCAGCTCCTGAGTAAAGATAAGATACGATGGATGGATGCAGATTGATTGATGATGACTGATAGCATGTTTGTTGTAAAATTTACAAATGGAGAAACCCTAGCCTGGATTAATGCAGTGCCAGACCATCCACGCACTGCAGAGCGGAGGGGGGTCTGGCTAGTCTACCCAGCATTCCTGAATGGGAGAAGCACGTGCTCTTGTTTATTGGCATTTATTTAAACCAATCACAATCATCTTAGGTGGGGCTAAAGGCCAGACAGTGCCACTGGAAAATAGTTGCAACAGAAACTACAGATAACTCTGATTGGACAGATAGTCTAGCTATCTGTCTGGATTTACCCTGCATAGACCTGAGGACCAGGTAACCATAGTCCTCAGATTGGACAGATAGTCTAGCTATCTGTCTGGATTTACCCTGCAGAGACCTGAGGACCAGGTAACCATAGTCCTCAGATTGGACAGATAGTCTAGCTAGCTGTCTGGATTTACCCTGCAGAGATCTAAGGACCAGGTAACCATAGTCCTCAGAAATCCACCAGAGTTTAAAATATCAACAAAAAAGAAAGTATAAGGAAATGGAAATTGGCGAAGAGACATGCATCCAGCGTCTTTTCCTGCAGCCCCGGATCAGTCCCTGGAGTGGAACCTGGATATAGACGAACGCAGTGCAAACACAAGTGATGCTGATGCGATATTTTGGGGTGTTTTGGCTTTACATGTATCACATATTAATATATTAAATATCATTAAAAGATTAGAGGCTTTAATCCAAATTCAATGGTATTGGCCATCAAAAGCAAATTTACCCCAAACACCATGGATTTTAATTTGAAAATCTCTTTCCTGACTCATATTAAAAGGAAGAAAATGGACAGCGAAAAAGTTTTAAAAACAGATAATTTCAAACTCTTGGCTGACTTCTACATTTTGGATCTCTTTGTTAATGTCAAAATTTATTTTCTTGTTATTCATGAAAAAACAGGTACATCCTTCCATATCGCCAGTGTGATATCCTACGTGATGGAAGATGTATTCCAATTCTTTACCTAAGTTAAAGTTCAAGACCCTCATTCATTATGTATTCATATACTTACATTTTCTAAGTAAATTCATTAATTTCATCATATTACGGAATTATTATTACTGATGCATTAAGAAGCAAGCAACATTGTTAAATACCATACTATAAAGTGTTGGGTACTTTATTGGAACATATTTATTAAGAATTAAGTTGATATATATTTTATATAATTAAAGTACAGGTCCCACTTCCCCTTCTCCAAAATGGCCGCTGCATTACATCACCTCCCATGCGGCCCGGCTGTTTCCTACAGGTGGTCAGAGATGATGCGTCAGAGCCACAATGGCGGCTCAAGCAAAGTCTTATTGCGAAGTGGTTTTTATTGAGCACCTTTGGCAGCTGTAAGCCCCCCCAACCCACAGAAAGGGGATTATTCAGTGTTTGGTCGACACATGGTGATCTCAGCACCTCCTGATTGGATTGCAGTAATCCTTTTACACAGCCACAAAACCCTATTACTCAGGCATTAGAGAGGGAGAGACAGGGTAGGGGGTAGAAGGTGGTGGGGGGTTTTGATGTAGGACACTCTGTGTATCTTCTGTAGGACTGTGAGTTTCTCCGGTTGCAGTTGTGTGTAGGTGGCAAATGTGCAAAGAAAAAAACAACAAGCACCCATTCAAATACACACACATAATGCCACAAGATCCACACTTAAAGTTCAGACACTTTAAATGTGGATTTTGTGCACATGCGCTTTTTTCTGTGTACATTTTGTGTGAATGTGTGTCTTTACAGTGTGTATGTGCAAGTGTGTGTGTGGGTGTGCTCTGTGTTTTTAAGTATGTGACCTTTATGAAAAGCTTTATGTGTGGATTGGGCTTTAGATGTGTGTATGTATTTGTGTTAGTAGTCTGAATAGGTCTTTCAAAGGATTCAGACCTCCTGCTGTGTGCAGGTGGAGGTCCACAGCTCGTGGCTTCCTGTTACATAAACGCTGCTTTTAGCCGCTCTGAAGCAAATATAATAGAAAGCTGATACTACAACAAGGAAAGATTAATGTTACACTGTGTGTATGTGTGTGTGTGCCGGAATACTGTATGCGTGAGTGTGTGTCCGTGTGTGTTTTCAGCTTTACACAATGCAGCTGTGAAGAGGTAAAGGCCGCTGTTGAACACGGAGCCTGTTCAGCTCACTAATAGACCTGACCTGTTGTTTGTAGAGTTTGTTGAGTGTACAAGCCCATGTGTTATAAAGTGACATATCTGCATTATTTCCATCATCGTTCACCTGACGGACATCTGGCCTCACTGCCTTCCATTATTAACAAACTTCTCTCATTCCTGCAGAAAGCCATTAGGCTAATTCTGATTAAGACCAGCCCCATTTATAACTGCCCCCATAAATCACCGCTGGAGCCATTTAAAGAACCACACCCGCTCATTTCTTTCCCTCATCAATTACCCACAATCAGACCATCTCTATTTTGTGCGCATGGGCCGCAGATTTCAAAGGCTGCTAAAAAAATAAAGTTACACTGGCCACCATCAGGTTATGGCAAAGAAACACATAGTCCTTGATATGGTCTTATGTGCAACACATGGTCCTTGCTATGGTCTTACGTGCAACACATGGTCCTTTCTATGGTCTTATGTTCGACACATGGTCCTTGCTATGGTCTTATGTTCGACACATGGTCCTTGCTATGGTCTTATGTGCAACACGTGGTCCTTTCTATGGTCTTATGTTCGACACATGGTCCTTACTATGGTCTTATGTGCCAAGCTCATTTGCAGACAGTTGATCAAGGTCATGTCGTCTTCCTTAATTACCCGATATCCGATTACTTCCTGATACCCGATCTGATTAGCATGGCCTTTGGTGCAACTAATGAAATAAGGAAAACATGCATATGGGAACTCATACACAGTTTAATAGTATTTCCAAATGATTCTTCAAGGAGAAGCAGAAGGGAGTTGCCACAAAGGACGACCCAAAGAGTGTGATCAAGTTGCAAAAGACCAGAGGCTCGTAATGGACCTAAGTTTTCATTTTTCTAACAAATGCCAGAATTATTAAGGCATACCATTATTGGTGTAGAAATCTAGGTACACCCTTTTGCTGTATCTTTAGCTCTGTTATCCTGACCTCTTTTCTCTCTCTTCTCCTTCAGTCCTACATGGAGGATCACATGAAGAACAAGGACCGCCTGGAGAAGGAGTGGGAGGCTCTGTGTGCCTATCAGGCAGAACCCAACGCCTGCACCAGTGGCCTGAAGGATGGCAACGCCAAGAAGAACCGCTCCACTGCCGTTGTGGCATGTAAGCAAGAAACTCTCTTTTTTGTTTCTTTTCCTCTCTATTTGATAAGTGGACAAGCCGACTTTAGCATTATTAGTACTATTCAAAAAGTGACCTAGTAAGATAACTTCTGCTACAGTATTTACCGTTACAATGGCTGCTGCTTGCACGAGGTCTTGTTGTCAGGGGGTACCTTCATTGCCATTCCTCTGACTGCTGTTCCCGACCTGAAGCAAAGTGATTTGGGGGGTTTCTTATCATGACAATGGCCAAGAAGTTGGTAATCAGCACAGAAATGAAACTGGCCTTAAAGTCTCCAGAACAGCCAGAGACATGTAAAGTGAAGACAGCATTATACACTCCTCATTGATGGAGGGCAGACAACCCTTAATTCTGGGTGGAACCAACTATCCCTCCTGATGTCAGCCCTACAAACATGGTGGCATTACTCTCACCACCTCTCAATAACACAGCCGTATAGTCGGAGCCTGGCCTCTATGATCACAAACCAGGAGCAGATGCAGCAAGCAGAAGGTTGTAAATTAGTTTTCTATTAAAACTCTCCTGTACCGACCTCATCAATGATTCAAATTTCTAAGCTTCTGTGGAAATAGCCCATCTAAAAAAGTGCTGTTCCGTTCTCTCCACCGGGCTCAGGCTTAATGAAATCCAGGTTGTCAGCAGGGCAGGAATAAATTGTGCTTCCTATTTGAAGCACCACTGCCTTCTCCAAAAAATAAATAATTTAAGAACGAGTTTGCCACTACCACTGCAGACTTGAGGGTTCTGCTCTTAAGTGAGGAATGTACAATTTCAGTGGTCCAGGAAAGGTCCCAAACCTGAAATCAAATTCCAAAATACACCTAACACAACAGATACTTATGCTATTAAACCACTAAACTCTTGAATATTTGTATAAATGCAATGCAATATGTCGCAATAATATTGTATCTATTGTGATGATATTGTATCGTAGGGTGACGTGAAAGATGGATTGTGCATGATTCCATGCACAAGTGTAAGTGATTCTATCCTTAGGTGAAAATAACCTTGACATACCAGAGGGAAATAAACTCTTGGGCCATGGAAACATTTTTATTCTACTGTGAGAGTCCTGTATATTCAGATAGATAGAATTTCTAATTGCAATGTTTATAATATGGCCACTGAGCATTCTTCAGACAAAATATGCTGAAATCTTCCATTAATGTTCCAGATGATCACTCCAGAATCACCTTGAAGGTGGAGAACAGCCAAGGCAACTCTGATTACATCAATGCCAGCCCGATCGTAAGTACCTCCTCTGCCTTCTAACTCGGTGCTTCACACCACCGCTATGCCAAGCTCCCACAGTCCCCCCGGGGCTTCGCAGGAACAAAGGCAGCCTACCGGCGTACAATATACATTTTGAAGCAAAGCTCGCTTAGCTTCAGTAGCAGCCCCACGCTAGAGTGTTAGTTCTGCACTATGAATATTAATGATTGTTTTACAGCAAACACCCCGGGCGAGTACTCGCTCGGGGACGGCGTGGGAAACGACATGCGCACGGCTCTCGGCTCGCTTCCCATTTGTGAAAACAAAATTGATCTGTGGGGTCTTGGGGAATGGCTGTTTTTGACCTTGGGTTATGCTAATTTGACACTAGTTTGTGTTTATGTTGCTTTCCTTGGCGCGGTGCAGATTTAAGCAGCAGTAAAGTCTGTAGGAAGGAGAAGGGGGGACAAAGCGCCATGTGAATTCAGTTAGTGAGTGTATCAATTTGGAAACCAGTGTTGGAGTGGTAGGTTTACGTTTCCCTGGAGGCAGATAGTGGTATTCCATTAAAAGCAACTGAAACGCTATGCATTTTAAATCTGTGCTTCACACCAAGAAGTGGTGTGTGTGTGTGTGTGTGTGTGACAGAGAGAAAGTAATAACAATCAAAACTGTACAGGAACAAAGGAGCAACCTTGTCAAATTCCACAGCAACACACACGCAGACATGTAAAAACACACACCCAAACATAAACATTGTGCATACGTCTATATTAAAGCATGCACACACAATGTATGTGAATGTACGCCACACACTCACACACAGGTCATTTAAGGAACCTCCTCTTCTGACAGTTTTCTCGTCGTCACCCACGCATTGACGTTAAGAAGACGAGCAAAGACAAGATGTTTGGGATGTTGTTCCGGCAGACTGTCAATAACTGTAAAGCTTATTAATAAATGCTTTGGTTGCCTGGCCAAGTAGCATTCTTATACTATACTGTTTTTATTAGCGAGTGGCTAGATGTAGCCAATAGCCCCCGTCTTGTTAGTTCTGCTGACATCCATTCAGAACCCATCACTTAAAGTTAGAACAATGTTTACATTTCTTTTGATTTTAAAACATCCAAATAAATGACTGTTTTTTCTAAAAACTATTGCAATGCTAAACTTTTTAAAATCTGAATTGACTTTATTTTCTTTGTAAGTACATTCAATGACATTAAAAGTGATAATCTATGGTGCAAACCTAAAATACATTAGATCCATAATCAAGACAAATGTATTATAGTAAACAAGTCAAGTTAGCCCTTTGATCTAATGCATAATAATGATCAGTCGGAAATGACCAATCGGAAATTTGCAACAACATTTTTTGCCGACACTAAATATCAAATAAAAACAAGAGACTATATTGGATACTATTGTTGCTTTGAGCTGTTAATTCACCACTTCATCACCACTTCTAAGCAGAAGGCAGAAGATAACGCTAACAGCGTGAAAGCGAGGAGCGCTCACTCTGTCCCCAGTACACTGCACACTGACTGGCTAAACAACACTACTACTACTACTACTACTACTACTACTACTACTAGAGTCCACTGACCTCACTGTATACTGGTACCTGACTTCATATCAGTGCTCTTGGTGTGACTGGCTCTCTGCTTTGGGAATGCAGTACACTCTTTTACCAGACAAGCTGCTGGCATGTTGGAGGTTCCATCTGAATGTGTTGGAAATGGCTGTGGACCGTTGGAGGGGAAGAAAAGTTTAGATGTAGATATAGAGATAAAAAATAAATATTGGTGACCAAATATTGGTTTATGGAGACACGAAACAAAACTCTTTGCCAGTTTGAAGAAGATAATTCTTTCTCTCCTCAAAAGAACAGCAGAGGTTATTTTATTTCTTTTAGGTAGATTCCTAATATTCCTAATATGTAGATACTCAACCACACCCAGCACTTTACCAGGGCCAGTCTGTCAGTGCACACACACCCACACACACACACACACACACACAC
>NC_045744.1:509503-518568 GCF_008692095.1 Etheostoma spectabile
ACACACACACACACACACACACACACACAGTCTCTGTCAACCCCACTGAGGTGTCAGACTATAGTAACAGTAGAGAGAGAGAGCGAGAGAGAGAGAGAGAGAGACAGAGAGAGTTGTCATTCATTCTGGACACACCTTGATGTCAGGATGTGTCCAAGGAGATTGAAGTGGAGAAAGATTTAAAATAAAAGGTGTATTTGTCTTTCTTTCCTCATCTTTTTTCATCTTCATAGTCTCCGCATTGCCCTCTTTCTCTCCTGTCTTTTTTCTCCCCCTTTTCCACCTTCGTCTCTCCCCTGCTTTTTACTCTACCACTCTCTTTGTTGTCTTGATTTATCAATGTCAATTTGTTCCTCCTTCTATGTCCTTCCTGGTCTTTCTCTTTTAATTTCCTAGACCCTATCACCATGGATCAGATGGCACATTTTATTATTTGTTCCTTCCACGTCGATATTTCTCCATTTCCTAGGCCCAAACACTTTGGGTGGGACAAGGGACAGTTTGTAACTTCAGTCATGTCAGTGATAATCGGCAGCTCAAAGTGTGATTAGTCCCACTGTGACTTCATGTCTCTGGATTTTGACCAGTATGGGCTTTTGAAGCCAAAATAGTTAAGTGCTTCTCCTAGAAATGTATTCTTTGAAGGATGGAAAATGATTTATGCACTACATGGTCAAAAGTATTTGAACAGTCACACATATGTGATTGTTTTTGACCAGATTTTGGAACCAGGTTTCAGAGATTTAGTATAAGTGAAGTCAAACACTGATGCTGTGTGATCAGGTCTGGCTCCCAGTCAGTGTTCCAGTCTATCCCAAAGGTGTTGGATGGGGTTGAGGTCGGGGCACACCAAACTGGGAAAACCATTTCTTTATAGACCTGGCATGGGTGCATGGCCATGTTGAAACAGGAAAACAGGAAAGGGACAAACACAAACTGTTGCCACCAACTTGCAATCAGACTAGTGTCTGAAGTATCATTATATGATCTGGCAGTAGGATTTATTAATTGAAATCCATGAAAAACAGCCCCAGATCAAAAGAAACCTATGTAGAAAGCGGGGGGGGGGGCACTTTTGACCATACAATGTTGCGTAAATAGATGCCTTGAAAGTGCACTTCTGCCTCCAGCTATTTCTTTACCATGACTCATTTCCAGCTGTGCTTGTTTTACTGGGCAGTCCTTGGGACCATGTCACATTTTCTCTCTCTAAATCAACCCATTTTAGGTTTATTAGAAGTGCATTATTGTTTGGCATTTATAAAGGGAAAAGGTGGCCATTAAAAAGAATTTTGAATGCAAAAAAGGCTCTGAAAATATCTGTCTTCCCTCTGTAATTGCTTCCAGCTAAATTGGTCTTCCCAATTATTACATTTACTGCATAATTTGCATGGTAATAGGCAGGGGTGTCACTCACGTCCTCGCAAATTCACCTTACGTTTGTCTCCTGTCGTTTGCTCTCAACGCCTACGCCATCGTTCTGTAACTTCCTTTAAGTAAAGGAAGAAGTTACTGACAACTTTCACCTCCTTTACTAAGAAGCTCCCAGCTAGGATTATAAGAACAGTAAAAGATACTATCTACTAGCAAACCTAAACGTCTTAACCCTCTGAATCCCAAGCCATTTTTGCTCCTGTCACATTATTCCTCACTGTGAGCTCATTTCTCACTCCATTGCTATTTCTAATGGACAAGCACAGCCATGAGAAAAAGTAGGAATAACTCGTAAATGTCTTTTGAGCACTATAACAAAGTTAAAATTGCATAAACATAAAAAAATAAAAAAACGGACAATTCAACATTTCCCTAAGAAACACATGTATATACAATATGGGAGGAAAAGAATCCTTCACACAAAGAATAAGTTCAATTTTTACAAAGGTAACACCAGTGGTGGAATGTAACAGCTTTAGTTACTTGTTTAGCATCGAGTACTTTAACTTGCAACACTTCAATACTACTACATTTTCATGATGATACTTTTATACTTTTAATGAAGTAACATTTTCACTGCAGGACTTGTACTGTAACAGAGTATTATTGCAGATTCGAATTAGTACTTTTACTTAAGTAAAGGATCCAAATACTTTGTGTATTCTGTGTTTTAGTGCTGTCTCGGTCGGTTTGGATGAATTTCCATCACGTGGCTGTGCATGGCAGTAAACAAATACTACTACGCGTATCTGAGAAGCTGTACAATGTATGCATTATACAGCTCCTTGCTCATGCAAATGGTTGATTTTCTACAATTTTTGAATGAAAAATTGAATATGTTCAATGTGAGCTTTTCATCCTCTTAGTAGCCGAGGTGCATTCAGGGACCATATGAATTTTGAGAATTTTTTTATCTTCTTTAAAGGGTAAGTGGGTTTTCTTTGGCAATCTTTTAAATAAAACCGGCGAGTTTTGGGGTTAGGAGGGTTTTGTGCGCAAATTATTTTTTGAAAGAGAATGAGACAGAGTAGGTAATTTGGGAAAACAAAAGCATTTTGCAAACTGACTTGGATATGTTATATTTCTGCCACTGTGTGTTGCCTTTCTCGGATACTGTAGCCTATGTCGTGATGCACTGAGGTTTATAACAGGCTGCAGAGCACTAAATCATCTCTGAACTGCTCTATGCCGAGGGGAAGGGGCCTTCCTTGACCAATCTGAGATTATTCCAATGGTATACTTTTGATAATGAGGCTATAATTGGTTTGTCGCCCTCTCACTTCTCATTGTATTTCAAGTTTTCATAAAACTCAACATGCAACCTACTTTCCCAGGACTAGTTGGTTCATTAACCATATTGTAACTTGTATTCGACTTTAAAAAAAGAGCATATTTTGCAGATGTTCCAATCTGAAACAAGTGTTTTGATTAAAGTTTGAAGTCAGAGAATTTTACCTAATTTCTAAAGTTTTGCCTTTGAGACCTTTTCTCTTCCATTAAAGTTATTCCCTAAGACTTTTATCTAGTCAGTTGTCTGTTGAGTTATCTTTCAAAGAGTAAGTAAAAACAATGGGGATTGAGCACATGACCCACTGATGAAAGCACATGGATTTGCTGTTTTGCCAAGTAATCTGGTGCAACTTTCCCTTAGTGCTGATTTTTTTGAAGTAACGTTAAACGTTTTGCTACAATAAGTACTATAACACTTGGACAGTTGCCCTCCTTTCTTGGGATAACCTTCAGAAAATAGTATCTTAAGTAAGTATCTGTATTTACTACTCTGGGTCAGAGCCAGTGTTGAAGTCATAACTTCCAATTTCTTCTTCATCTTCTTCAGTTTTTGCAAACTGTGCTTCTCTTTTGCCAAAAGACAGCTCCAGCATGTCATCATAGTACATTTAGAGTTAACAAAAAAACAGGGTGAATATCTGAGACAATACAGACATGAATTATTCAAAAAAGATTCTGTCTACAATCAATATTTATAACCTTCCATCATCTTGTTTCCCTCTTCTCCTTTTGGCTCTCCTCTCAGATGGACCATGATCCCAGGAACCCTGCCTACATCGCCACTCAAGGCCCTCTGCCCTCCACCGTGGCTGATTTCTGGCAGGTAAAAACACACACACACACACACACACAGTCAAGCACACAAACAAAAATCAATACATTACCTTCTCTTAAACAAGACTTAGACGATTTTTATTAGTGCAGTGAGCTACACGGGAGACCATCTTGATTTGTGGATGTGGTTATTAATCTCTCCGTCACCTACAACGCCTATGCCACACACACACACACACACACACACACACACACACACACCAAACACACAACACACACACACACACACACACACACACTCACAGACACACACACACACACACACACACACACACACACTCACAGACACACACACACACCAGTCTACAGTGGGACACATTGTTAATGCATTGGATTGGGTTTGAATCTTAGACCGAGGGATCGCTAAGTTATTCTGGCCAGTCCTATATGTGTGGGCAGTAGGGTGGTGTGTGTGTGTGTGTGTGTGTGTGTGTGTGTGTGTGTGTGTGTGTGTGTGTGTGTGTGTGTTGGAAAGAAATGTCCCCTTGTCAAACAGGTTCTGTCTGCTGCTGCTAATCAACTTAAGTGAAATGTAAGACAGCTGATTTGTATTGTCCTCATATCTATTATCCATCTATTAGCTCTACCCATTTATCCTTAAGGGTTGTGCCGGTGCAGGCCAACCCCTTGGACAGATTGCCAGTCAATCACAGTGCTGACTCAAGACACCCATATTCACACATACAGGACATTTAGAGTCCCCAATTAACACAACCTGACTGTCTTTGGATTGTGGGAGGAAACTTACACAGGGCGAACATGCAAACTGCACACAGAAAGGCCCCAGCCAGCCAGTGGGTTCCCTTTCTTGCTGCCAGGGGACATTTAAATATGTGCCAAAGAATCCAAACATCTTGTTTCATTCTTAAGATAAATGTAGGTTTTCATATTTCATGCTTTGTATTTTCTCCAGACTTTATTAAGGCTACTTGTTGTGTTTAGCTAAGTTAACAAGATGCTGCTGTTATTATGCCACATACATCACATTACACAACATGTTCCCCATCAGGATTCTGCTGAAGAGCCTTCAAGCAAAGTTCTGAAAGGACACATTCCACAAAGTTTTAAACGAGTGAACTGGTCGTCCCAGCACCAGCGATTTCTCTCCCTGTCAGCTAAAGCAAACTAACACCATTTCTCACAAAAGATCCATGAGACCAATCAGGGAAGCAGTGGAGCCGGAGAGGAGCAGTAATTCAAAACCTGCCGCAATTAACGTTGGTTAAATCTCCAGTAAGGTGTGGCAGCGCTGCTGGCCGAACGGCATGTGCGGCCATCTTGATTATGTAATGCCATGATGTGGGAGCGGTATTGTTTTATGGCTTCCATTAACGGCTGACTGTTACCTCTGATCAGAGTTGAATAGATCTCCCGAGCCAGCCCCCCCTCTGGCTGTGAGAATATGAGTGCCAGCAGGAAAATTACAACCGCGTACCGTGTCTCTCTGTGGAATGATCCAGCTGGGGGAGGGGACAACCTCAACAGCAATTACTTTTCGTACACTTGACTTGCTTCTAGTTTCTGACCAAAGTTTGAAACACAGTAAACATGTTTGGTTTCAAACTGGACTTTATTTCCACCCACCCCCAAAACCGACACATCTACAGAATACCCTTCCAAAATGATAGATAGCACAAACTGTAAACTGATTATGGACCAATATCCAAGTAAGTGGGTGGGTGAGGCCCCGTGTCAGTGTTCCTGTTAACAGATTCTAAGGAGTGTTGACAGCTTCATGTGAGATCTTGTTTCAAATTGAGCTTCAAGAAGGCGACTCTTAGGAAATGGCTTGACATTTAAACAGTCTCTGGAACTTTTTAAAGAACATTAGGTAACAGAAGTCCCTGGTTATGAAATAGATCTCAACTTTGAGAATTCAAAAGCAGGCATGCTCACTCTTTTGTTTCCACAAATAAATACCAGCCAGGTTTTAAAAGAGCAGGCCTTTTAAGAGAGATCTGGTGTCATATGATGCATTAACTGAGTGTGTGTTTGGTTTGCAGATGGTATGGGAGAACGGCTGTGTGGTTATCGTTATGCTCACACCTCTTGTCGAGAGCGGGGTGAAGCAGTGCTACCACTACTGGCCTGATGAGGGATCCAACCTGTACCACATCTACGAGGTAAAAGGACTACGCATCAGCAGACCATACTGTTTGGAGGGAGAAGCCGCAACTTTACATCATAGGCATTTAGCTCTATGAAACATTTTATGATAAGAACATAAATATTTGGCATAGAAAGATTACATACCTGAAGGCCAATTTGGGGACGGGTTTGAATTATTTACAACCCCGTAATGGTCTCCATCTGTCGAAAGCCCGTCCGAGGTTGGCTCGCCATTGACCTTTGCTTTTTAGCTTTTAGTTCTTTTCCTTATTTTATGTGGTGGCCCTGCCCAAGTATCAGCCATAACAATACGCTACGATATGATGCAATTTATTGTCCCCTGGGGGGAATTCATTTTGGGCAAAATGATGCTACATACATTACAAACAGTGAATAGTAATCTACAATAAGATCAGAGGAATGTCAAAATGTAGCAGCAGCACGGCCCGGGTGCCAGCAGAACAGAACTACCTGGCTGGATACGCTAACACAGGCTTGGAAACCTGTGAAGAATCTGTGTGTACCTGCCATTAATAGATTTTGTGACTTTGCGTGAAAAATCGGACCCGGCCAAAGGTAAAAATATAAACTTCATAAAAATATAAATAGTGTTCTTTTCCCTGTTACTCCCCTTTGCTGTTACAGGTCATTTATGATCATTATATGAAAAATTACAGAGTTTCACAAACATGAAACCATTACATAGAGTAACTTTAAATAGTTCTTATTTAAATCATTATATTTTAAAAGTTGTAGCGTGCCCTAGTTGTAACAAGGCATAAAAATAAACACACATAATGAACGCAATCAGACCCACGGCACTCAGCCTCATCTTCCGTAGCCTGTAGCTGGAATAATGGCTATATGGGTATATTGTATTATCTTATCATACATTTAAGGGGTGAATACTGTAAAGTCTGTAACATGGATGTAACGTTATTAACGTCCTGTTTTCCAAACTGCTAGCGGTAGCAGAATGATGAGATGAATCCATCTCCTTGGTTCTCCTAATACATCCATGGGTTTATTTTCATAAGCATTTAAACAGCGTGCTGCGGGGGACTCCTGACGTTGTATTACCCGTTTGCCCATGTGGGTCACTTTCAGACCATGCCCAGTTTATCCTTCGAATCTGATGGATGTGGGCCACATTAAAAAACACAAAATGTAAATGATCAGTCAAATACAGCGGATCAGGAAATAAAATGGAATTGAGCCTTAAGGCCTGCGGTCTGAGCGTAGCCCAAGTGTCTCATAGGTTTTGTTGTAACACATAGTACACAGTACTATGTACTATGTATTCAACTAGACGATACTGATACAGTTGATTTTAGAGCCAGTTTTACTTTTCTCTTGATTTGGTGAGCATAAATTTATGTCTTGAACATGTCATAGACACGTGTGTTTGTTCTACATGTGTGTGTCCTTGCAGGTGAACCTGGTGTCTGAACACATCTGGTGCGATGATTTCCTGGTTCGAAGCTTCTACCTAAAGAACATGCAGACCAACGAGACACGAACTGTCACTCAGTTCCACTTCCTGACCTGGCTCAACCAGAACGTCCCGGAGACCAGCCGGACACTCCTCGACTTCCGCAGGTAGGGACCTCCTTTAAAATAACGGTAATAGTTTAGACTAAACTAAGACTTCTTGTTTCTCTAAATCCCTCAACTGTTTTAGATGGAGAATTTTCCAATGGCCCTGTGCTGTTGTCTTTATCAATGCTAACTCTGCTAGTCATCAGCAGGACTGTGATCCCTTCCCAGCTTCCCACTGCAAATACTGCCAGTTGTGTTCTTATAATGCACCATCAACCCCAGAGGTGCCACCACTGGCTAGTCAACCGGGCCTCTGCATTGGGGCACCAGTGTTTTTTTAACATATTTTTCTCTACTAGTCAAGTGATGAAGACTTTTTAGAAGTTTTGTGGAGCCTCTTTTCATTTGAAGTGCATTAAGTCCTGCCTTTAATGTTGATAGTAAAAGCATTGAAGCTTTTAGAAGGTCTTAAGAAAAAGGCCTTTGAAGACTTTATACACTTTGTTAAAAAGATACATTTGCAAAGCAAGAAGAGCACTTTGCTTGATGTTCAACAAAAAAAAACATGTGTCTCTTGCCTTTGTCTTTGGTTGAACAAAACCAACCTTTCTTTGTAAAGAAGTCCACTTGAAGGAAGATGTAAGAACTGTGTGATCGTAACCAAAATGAGGAAATGTCTCGCCTATCTTATATCTGTGTCTCCTGGGCGAAAGGTGTCATGCTCATTAACCCAACAGCTATTCTGGTGGGTTCAGACTTCATCTAGTCCATGCATGTAAGAAACTGCAAACTGAAATAGAAGAACAAATGGCAGGAAAGAAGCCCCAGAATGGTAAATAACCTGGAAGTCCTGAAACGTTTGTCTTCAGCGTTTTATGCCCTTCAGTTGAAGTAGCGCCATGGCTGTGGATGCAGTTCTTTTTTGTTTTTCTCAAGAGCAAAAAGAAAGTGTAGTAGGTTAAATAGAAGGCCGTGGAGTTATTTGCCCCCCACCTAAACCATAAAGATTTTGAGTGGCCTTTGTGGCTCACACCCTAATAACTTCAAACATCTCACTTCTCCAGGGGCTTTGACTCGTGACCCTGAGATGTGGGCAGAGGAATATCCTGGCCATTTTCCAGTCGATAACAGTGTAATTCTGGCTGCATTGAGGGAACTCTGCCGGAGTGATCCTTTATCTCTGGAGCCTTTATAGTCGCTCCCCTCCTTCGACCTCTTTTAAACTGATATACTGTATTGCCTATTAGGCGGGAGCTGCCCTGGCCCCTATTTCTCTGATTCACTGAGGATTTCTCGAGCGATAGACCCCAACTCAGTTTTATATATGGGCCCGGTGTTGCCATGCTGCCGGCGCACATCAATTAGGTGAGATATCAAGACTGAGAGCTTGTGGTCACAGCTATTATAAAAGGGTCTGGTGGGCGTCACCACCCACCACCAGTTAGGAAATATTGCCTTTACTCACAGGGCGGCGGGGTCAGAACACAATGAAGAAAGCGAGGGAGATATTTTTCACTTTTATTACAGTGGATATGGTACAATAACAACCTCCCCTCTTCTTTTTTTTGAATCTTTCCTTTTTTTCCACATCGATGGTTTGAGGGGCCCGGCTGATCTGTCCTTCTTTAATGCTCATGTCGGCATGTTTTTTTCTTTTGTTATTTCACTCACAACTGACTGACTGAGCCAAAGCATCGCTTACAAATCCTCTCTGTCCTTTCCCTGTTTTACCAGCTAACTAGCGGTTGCCAGTGTCATTTTTGTGATGTTGCAGCTAGTAATATAAGCCCAGTTGCATAGTCACAAAAGTGATCATTGGAGACTGTGTTTCTGCAACCAAGGGGCCTCATGGACCCCCC
>NC_045744.1:518578-524355 GCF_008692095.1 Etheostoma spectabile
CCTTCCTTTAAACTCCTATGTTTTCCCGTCTTCTGCTCCCTTTCTTCTCCCCTCCTTCATCTCTCTCCTCGCTGTGCCCGGTGAACTGAGATGACCTCTCCCCTTTTTGCTTGCTCATGGTTTGCTCGACTGCCTCCGATCTCCTCCCACCTCCTCGTCCCCTCCTCCCTCACCATGCCTTCCTTCCTCTCCGACTTTTAACTTTCTCTCTCCCACCCTCTATCTGTCTCTTCCTCTCTCATGTGTCCTTCTATTTATCCCTCTTAATGATTTCTGACATTAAAAACAAGGCCCGTTCTTCTCTCCGTCTTGGCCCTCCGTCCACACTCAGCTGCTGTTTTTGGCCCCTGAAAAAGCTTAAATGAAAATGAAAATGAAAATAAAACGTTGGGAGTGACCATATGATTACATCATGTGTCTGGATGACCAGTTTGTTGTACACTACAAGCATCAAATTACTTGAATCTTGATCACTGATTATTCAATAAATTATGAGGTAAACAGATGAATGTATAGTCCATGGAATTACTTTGTTGTACTTGTTCAGTTGTTAAACAAAGTAACAAAAGTACAAGTACAGAAATTAGTTCATCTGTATAAAACCGTGTAGGTGATGATGGAGATTGCCAATGGTGACGCTGTTGTGTTTTATAAATGACTGGCAAAATGCAGATACATTTTCCAGCCCTGCAGGCTTCTCACCTGTGGTTTGGTCGGAAAATATGGCATTCATGTTGATGAGGGAAAACGTCTGAATGAACAGGAGAGAAATAGATCTCAAATTGCAGATTGGGGCTTGTATGTTGCAAATTTAATAGAAATGGTCCCCCGATTTAGGTCTTTATATGACCTGCAATCATCAGTGTGGCCCCACATTCTCGTATCTCTCTCTTATTCTCAACATTCGTCTCCATCCATCCCATCTATTGGCTTCTCTCTTTTGTCTCTCGGTCTGGCTCTTGTTCTGTCTCTCTTGGTCAAGCTTGAATCTCTCTTACGGGGCATTTCCTTTGAATCCCACACACCTCGTCTGTTTCCATGGTAATCACATTTAATTGTCTGCAGTAAGCTCTGACTTTTGAATTTTGGTGGGTGGGGTTTTTAGGTGGAAGGACTTCCTTTCTTCAGTTTTTATTATGCTCCTGCTTATGTGTTCATCTCTTGGCTTCAGGAAACACTTTCACAACCTGCTGCCAAAAATCCATATATTATCAATCTAGCACAAAAGTAGTTAGTCCCAGAAATTCCTGAAATCATGATATTCGGTTTGGTTTTTCTGATGCATACCAGTAGCGTTTTTTCTCTCGATTAAGGGCCACTGACTGCAGGTCCAGGGATTGAACCACCACCCTTCAGATTGGTATACAACTGCTCTATCTGAGCCACAGCCGCGTCACAGCCCCGTCTCTTTGAGCCTCCCCCCTCCAAAAAAGCAGAATCTGCTCTGATTGGTCTCTGTTTCCGGGTCTTCCGCATCTGCGTTCTCGCAGTCTCTGCACTGTCGATGCAGCCGGGGGATGAATGTAACGACACTGCAGCAGCCCTTTCTACTTGTATATAGTGTAGTTGTGACATCACAACCATACTCGTTTAAGGGAACGGTTTCTGAATACTCTGTGGATTGGGCAGCCTCAATATATACTGTGAGGCACCTTTATACTGTACATGTATGAAAGACATATGAATGCAACTATATCTCATAGGTTTTAAATTAAGATAAAGCAAAGGTTTTCATTCTTTAAAGTAACATTTCATGGTGTTTTTGTTTAGCAAAATAAAACATGAGCACTAGTAATACAAACTCTCTTACTTTATTGTTGGCAAGCTGTTGTTTCCATCAATCCAGTTCACATAGAGTTAAACTAACAAGTTTAACAAGTAGTATTTTACTAGGACCAATAGTGCTGTTTCTCTACAGCCCCAAACAGGAAGCAGGTGCTCTTTTAATCTTTCCCACTCTCAGGTGACTGTAGATGTTGGATGTTTGGTGGGTTTATGTACCTGCGTTGTTAATAATAACCTCATCTTTTTGTTCTGTTTTTCTTACAGAAAAGTTAACAAGTGCTACCGGGGACGCTCATGTCCTATCATAGTCCACTGCAGGCAAGTATAATAACCCCTAAAGCCATTTCTTTTTCTCTTTTTCATTTGTTCAAATAGTTCTCACTTACATTTATGGTTATACATATTTGTTCTGACTGACATGTGGTTTTTATGTTGTTAATGAGCAACAGGCCTGTTTCTGATAAATGACTGGAGGATTTGAAGGTCCCTGTGGTTTCTGTTAACCAGGCCACGCTACCATTTCATTTCTCAGGTCACTTGTCACCATGTGGAGGACAACAACGATTTTTACATGTGAAATTACCAAAAAAGTTGAGTTTTAACTAGACAAACTGTCCATGGAGAAGGGTAACTTTTAATTGGAGGCCCTCACAGTTTGCACTGTGTTGTTTGGAGCCAGTAGGTGAGAGCAGCAGAAGGGTGTAGAAGCAGGCAGTGTTGGCAGCTGGCCCCCCCTCCACCTGAGGAAATTACTCCAAACCAATAATTCATCATTAATTCTGTATTTAACAGAAAAATCTGCCAGTTTTTTTGGAAACATCCTGCTATGATTGGATTAGAGAAAAATAAATATATCTTCCTTAACAGATTATGTTAGACTGTCTGTCTGCTCGCTCCTCCACTAAGTGATCTATTATTTAATATAGTGTAATGGCTCTTTCAGGATGATGAAACTGTACATTTCTCAGCTCTTACAGAGTATGAAACTTGTCTTTATGGAGCAGGTTGCAGTAAGTGTGAATGTGGCCTTCAGAACATTACTATTATTAATATTACTGTTAAAGTGTCTTCAGTTTAACATGATGCAAACAATAGTAAGCCTCTTTGCAGTCTGTGATTATTCACTACTTGTACAGTAGCAACGTAATACTATAAGTATTTATCTTTAATTGTACAGCTTGTGTACAAGCAATGTATGCACCAACCGTGTAAAGAAGAGAAACTCATTGAAACTTCACAATTCCCCCCCCAATCCTCTCCTCTCCTTCCTGTAATGCCTACCAATTTCAAAACCTCTTACCTCAAGCTGACTTTTATTATTGCACTAACGATTTCACATTGACTTTGTATGAAGTCATGCCCTATACTATAATATATATACACTGTGTATATATATATAAAGAAAGAGAGAGAGAGAGAGAGAGTAATAAACAGCAAGGAACCTACTTAATTTAAATGGCTTTTATACATTTTCAAATGATCAGTGTGCTTTGAAAATGTACCGTTTTGTTTAATTAGGAGTCCAATATTTTATTGTGTTTAGGCGCTTATTAAGAGCTTTGCATCTTTTTGTGATGCCTTGTTGCTTTTTTAATGCTCATTCCTAAACACAACCAGCCAATCATGTGTGAGGCCGTAGTAATAAAAGGATGGAGAAACTCTCCATTCATCCTGCAGACTTTCACGTAGAGCTTTCAAATGAGTTTGTCAAAGCCAACTGTGCACTGCCATTTATCACCCTAATGTATACAGAGAGAAAAGTGAAGCAATCAGGATGACAAGTGTGCGAACAGCAGAGTGCAGATGCAGATATGTTATAATCACACAGCATTCAGAGAACTTCTTTTGCTTTCTCTCTGGCTTTCTACCCCTTATTTGAATCAGTTTTCTATCCTTCATGTCTCTTTCTGGTTTTACTTTTCCTTCCCTCTGTCTGCCTCTCATTTTAAATGGAGTTAGAGAAGGCAGTGTTTACTCACAGCCCCAGGCTTCTGCTGACACACACACACACACACACACACACACACACACAGCAGCCCATGAAATAGACTAGTAGGGGTGCAGTCACCAAATGTCAACACTTGAAATGGGATGTGTTGTCACTTTCTGATATTTTTGTAAAGAACATGCATTTAAGTCTGGGTCAAACTAAATAAATGTAACGTTGCAGTTACGCTGTTTATATGTTGATGTTACTACATAAATAAAACCCATTTCACTATTTCTATTTCATAATTATAGGCCTTAGAAGTTGTTTATCCCCTTGCACATTAAGACGTCTAAACCTTGAGATAATCAATCTCTCTGACTGCTTCCCACTGGAGTCAGGTTACATCTCCCACATTAACTGAAGACAAGTAATAATCCAACAAACTGCTTGATTCAATTAATATGTCTCTGTCTTTTCTTCTCTCTCTCTCTCTCTCTCTCTCTCTCTCTCTCTCTCTCTCTCTCGCTCTCTCTCTTTCTCTCTCTCTTCTCCCACCCCATTCTGTGTCTTGGTCTCTCGCCCACCCACGCAGTGATGGCGCAGGAAGAAGTGGGACCTACATCCTGATTGACATGGTCCTCAACAAGATGGCTAAAGGTGGGTGTGCCCCCCCCCCCCAACACACACACACACACATCCCCCACTACCCTCCTACCCCCCATTTCCTGAACCAACACACACTTTTTAAATAATGTTTAAAATAGTCTTTACACTCCGACAGCAATAAACAAGTTATGTGCTGTGAAAATCTGTAGCTGCTGTAATCCACCAATCACTGCCTCTCGGTCCGCCCAGAAAGAACCAATGAAGTGCCTCCTTACGCCGCTGTGCATACTCTACCCCTCCCCTGCACGAGCCTGAGCTCGTCATCAATGCACGTCTTTGTCATATTGCTAGCAGTAGTCATGTTTAAGTTATGATAATATTAGGTGATTGCCTATTGGTGAATGAGACATGAGGTCGGATCGCGTCCTTTCACCGCTCTGCTCTGAAGCAGCGAGGCAGGGGGGAGGGGTTAGACCGAGCCCTAGCTATTCAGCAGTAGCAACCTTGCATACAAAACAGCACATAGAAAAAACACTACACCACAATTATCAAAAGAAACGTTACAAAGATGATTGCATTAAAAAAAGATATTTAATAGGTAATTACCGTGATTAGGTAAAAAAAATATTTCCACTAACATAACTTAATCACTGTTGCCCCTGACCCAGAGGAAACTAATGCTGAGTATAGTTGTTGCTTAATTACAGCAAATCTATATCTGTGTAATTATCTCAGTGTATGCTCTGCTGCTCTGACACCATACTGCAGGCTTCTCTGCTCCTGTCAGGCCCATAAAACACAGTCTAACTCCAAAGAGAGAACAAGTGGGACTTCCATGTGATGAGATAAAAAGAGAGACATAGGAAGGAAAGAAACACAGCCTGAACCATTGATGGAAAAGAGAACTATGTTCCTGTGTTTGAAGGCTTTAATCAACCAGAGTGGAACTCAGGACTCCCAGCCAGTGCATTCACACATTAGAAGCGCTTGGTAATGAAAGCATTATGTAATAAACACGGTAAGTAATGTGATGATGACTGAATATTTACTGACATCAAATTAA
Organism: Etheostoma spectabile; assembly: GCF_008692095.1. Classification (NCBI taxonomy): domain Eukaryota; kingdom Metazoa; phylum Chordata; class Actinopteri; order Perciformes; family Percidae; genus Etheostoma; species Etheostoma spectabile. The sequence goes on from NC_045744.1 coordinate 523,963, forward strand.
CTTAATAATTTCATTATATTTTTTTCTTATTTCCACTGTTTATGGGATCAGGTCAGTTTTTAAGATAGCGGTTATACTTACATTCACAGAGAACCCTTCCTTAGTATATAACTTAATTCTTCTCTAGTCTCACTAGAATAACCTCTCCAAAAACAACACAGAGGGTGTGTCTCCAAGTATCTCATGAAGTGTGGGCTTCCATTGACATTACAAGACAGTTTTTTAATTGATTTGTTTCTATTCATGGTGAAGGTCTGGAGAGCAGCTCACTTTTCTTAAATAAAGATTAGATACTTTAAGAAGGACAGGTAGTGAAGTAGCTTTCCCTAAAATCTATATGAAGTAGAGTGTGTGTGTGTGCGTGTGTGTGTGTGTGTGTGTGTGTGTGTGTGT
>NC_045744.1:524365-525408 GCF_008692095.1 Etheostoma spectabile
TGTGTGTGTGTGTGTGTGTGTGTGTGTGTATGTGTGTGAGTGTGAGTGTCCATTTTTCAAAACTACTGTGCAATTTATCCGTGACTCTGGCTACACGTAAACATAGTGTATTGAAGTTGCCACCGTTATATTACGATGTCTAGCTTGATTTTAATTTGACTTCCCGTACCCCCCAAAGAGCAGGATGACCCCCTAGAGGGACGTGAGGCTTTATCTTTTTATCTGCTCAGTAAAGTAGTGATGATGATGATGATGATGATGATGATGAAGTTTTTCTACTTTGCACATCTTTGAGCCAAACATACCCTACCTGTCTTTTTTCTGCTACTTCATAATTCTACTCCTATACAGTAAAATATTGTACTTCATCATCTGACAACTGTAGTTTTTGTACTTTTTTGATCAATATTGTACTTACAAAATGTATAGTCATCTTAAAAAAAAAGATGATTATTTGTAAAACTACCCAACACTTAATAGTCTACAAATTATCTCCAGCATGACCTTACACAACATTCAGAGGCTGCTCACCCTAGAACATTAATATAAGGGCAGAAATAGGTTTTTTGGCACATAACAACTACAGAGTTGGTATTTTTCAACTCTTAAATGCTCATATCTCACCTATCTTGAAAGATCCATTACATATGGTTATACAGTATGTATCATAAGGTTATATGTATGAATATTTCAAAAAGTTTTGTTTGTCAACCAATCCCTATCAGTTTAGTTGTTGTCCTCAAAGATTCAGCATCATATGTAATAATGTAACACTCTGCTAATTATGCTGATCATGCTTCTTTTAACTAACTTTGAATAAATGTCCAAAACCCTGACTTTTAGTTCTTCAACATTATCAGGGTTACTTTGTCCTACTGTGGGCTCAGTCCTACTCAAAGAGATAAGTCGACTGAATACTATAGTACTGTTAAAAATGCAGGTTAGCATCCGGGGATTACCAAAAAGTACCTCTTTCTCTGTTGAGTGTATATCATGTAGAATTAGACCTCTGAATCCTCAGAAAAAGGTTGCTTTCCCCTCCC
>NC_045744.1:525418-528423 GCF_008692095.1 Etheostoma spectabile
GCTCTCAGCTCTACAATGCCCCCCCACCACCCCCACCCCCCCTTCTTTTGGAGGTTTTTGTCCATCCTGAGAAGCTGGAGGCCCCCAGGTTTGCAGGCTTCTTCCATCCTGATCAAAGACACGTTCCACCGCCTTCTCTTCTTTTCTCCCTCTCAGACACAGAAACACTCCCCTCACCCTCCCTACCTCATCCCCCCCCCTCCATTCCCACTCTTTTTCTCAGGAATGAATTGTGAATTTGTCTGAGAATTATGGCGGTGTTGCAGGGTTGAGGAGGTGTTGCTGTGGTTCTCACGTTTAGTTTTCCCTTGTTCTTTTCCAAAAGGCTCCCTCATTCCCCTCCTCTCTCTAATGCACCCACCACTCCACCCGCCACCCTTCTCTTCATCTTAAGAATCAAATGAAACCCATCAAGTGCCGGAGAGCTTTTCAGCATCCCTACATTTTTTTTTCTCGCTTTTTTCCCCCAGGTCCAGATGGTAAGCCCGGTCCTTGGCTTGGGCTTTTGGGGGTCTTTTGCTGCCTCCTCAAGGGCCCTGTCTTTCTTTTTTTGTTTTTCCTTTCGCCTTTTCCTCTTCTATAGCACCCCCTCCCACCCTCCTCAATCCTCAACCTCCACCCAGAAGGGAGGGTCTTGCAGAGCAGGAAATTTTATACCATTCCTCCTTTTTTCAAGCCTCCACCTTCTCCTTCAAGGAGAGTTTTGTAAAATGAAGAGCTTGAATAAGGCTTTTTTTTTAACACCGTCCATTTTGAGGTTTATCAGAACTTGCAAAATAGCCCTCGGCTTGTTAAGACACCCCCCCCCCAACAAAAATCTAAAGCAGAGAGTAGTGTGTTGCAGCTTTCCTTGCTGAAGGGAGTCTATTGTGTTGTAAAAAGAAAGAAAAAAGCTCACAGAACCTGTGAAACCGAATAAGAAAGTCGTGTGAATGAGCAGCTCTCCCACCATTCATGGCCCTCTTCATGCAGGCAAGAACAAGAAATGTTATTATGTGTCACAACAAGGAAGAAGTAAAGAGAATTCTTGTGCTTTTTGTTTCATCAGCATTTGGATAGAGGAGGAGGAGGAGGAGGAGGAGGAGGAGAGGAAACAAATGAAATGTTTTTTCTTGTTCTTGTTCTTTGTGAATATTACTGTTGCTGCCACCTCTCTTCCTCTCGTCTACTTTCTCTGTCGGTCTCCAGCTTTTCTTCCTCTGGTCTTTTCAAATGGTCTTTCTGCTCCTTATTCAGCCAGTGGTTGTGGACCTGAAGCTGTTAGTTATGCTTGTATGACATTAGGACATGACATGACCCCATTATAAGCTCAATGTGAGTTTTAACTTTATTAGCCTGCCAGGAGATATTTGTAATCTAAGAAATGCTGTTAACTAAAAGAAAGCCACATTAATAGCAAAAAGAATTATTTTACATACAAGCGCATTAAGAGCCTAAAACCTCAGGACTATTTGTTGATAAATCTACTTGAATACATTAGGTTTTGGAATGTATTTCCAAGTTTGTATTCCTTTCACTCCTTAAAAGCCTGACCCAAATGTCATATTTAAAGACAAAAATGGACTTAACAACAATTGATCAGCTTTTGCTTCATTTCTACACAAAAACCTCTCAGCACACATGTTGCGTAAGGATTTAATATACTGCGACAACATCTTTTACAGTAAGATGGGAAAGTACCGTTGATGACAGCAGAATTATCTTGTGTCAAACATGCAATGCTTGCTTTGGTAATACAACGCTGTTTGGACATCTGCCAGCATATACAGCAATATGGATACCTCTGTGATAGTGATTGATATGAATATTATAAGCCTAATATGTGGAGAAACAGCTTGGTAATGGGAGCCCTGAATTAGAATCAGGCGTGATTCTTGACTGCAGGGAAACATGACAAGCTAAAGACTGGAACTTCCCGTCAAACTTAAAAATAAAAGCCTCTTAGTTTCAGCTTTGGTCCAATCTTGAAAAGGTAAATAAATGAAAAAGACAGTGTCGAGCAGGCTGTGCATGGCCCCCATAGAGGGTAAAAAGGAAGGAGGACGCGTCTCCACTTCCTCCCAGTGTACAGAGGCGAAACCAAAATCTCCCAGCTATGGGCCAACCAAACTCACCAGACAATTAACACTTTGGGCTGCTTGTAGACGACCATATTTGGAAAATCTGTATTTCTTTTTATTAGTTTGGCCCATGTTCCATCTGCTAACATGGGGGGGGGGGCTTTATATACAGTCTACCATCACCAATCATCTTGAATACTTTTCTGTCCTGTAGTTTGAAAGGTCTTACTTACAAACCACTATTAACTCATTGAAAATAAAAAAAGCAATCTGTTAATTGTTCATAAAAACATTAAACCAAAATACATTAAAACAGACTTGACTTCATGGACAGATCTTCCCAAAACATAATTAATAAATTGGTCACATATACACTTCACATGCAGATGAATGTCTCTGTTTGTGTCTAAAAGGTCTCTAATCTGTTTGTCATATATCACCATGTCTAATGTGACCTAATGTGGCCTCGCTGTCATCAGCTGGGGGGGCAGGTCACCAGTCGGGCAACAGCTTGTGCCCGTCCAGACACAAGTGAACAACTCACACACAAACACACACAGGCATGTCAGACTTTGGCAGAGGCTGACAGAGCTCTGGAGGGCAACCAGCCTGTGCTGAAGGCTACAGGACGACTCCAAAGGTCAACGAGGAGCTTTAGGATCAGCTCCGCTTCTTTTAAGACCATGACGTGTGTGTTTGGATCTTTATCTTTTTTCATCCCGGCAACAAAACATCACCTAGGTGTGTGTGTGTGTGTGTGTGTATGTATGTGTGTGTGTGTGAGTGTAATTGCCTTTTGCTGTTCTAAAGGGAGGGATATAAAACACCAGATTGACAAATGTTAGCTGGATTATCTTGACGGTCCCATGAACACAATCCAACACCATTTTTTATGTGTGTCTTTTTCTTTGTGTGTGTGTGTGTGTGTGTGTGTGTGTGTGTGTG
>NC_045744.1:528433-532389 GCF_008692095.1 Etheostoma spectabile
TGTGTGTGTGTGTGTGTGTGTGTGTGTGTGTGTGTGTGTGACAGGTGCCAAGGAGATTGATATTGCAGCAACTCTGGAGCACCTGCGGGACCAGAGGCCAGGAATGGTTCAGACCAAGGTAACACACACACACACTCACACACACCTGAATCTGTTAATGCAGGAAATGTATTTGTGGCAGGGAGGCCGTACATGATGAACTGCAAAAAATGTAATTATTTAACATTTACATTTTAGTGTGTGATTCATTAATCAACACACAATCTCAGTCCTCAAACTGGATTGATAGCATAGGTCAGAGATTTTACCACAGCAGAAGATGGATGGATATTACAGAATATTTGTGTTAGTGACTGCACCATTAACGATCTCTGGCATGAACATTACGTTTCACTGAGTGCTTCAGGCTCTTAAAGCTAATATATTTAACACAAGCTACAACATGATAACTAGTCATCTTTAGAGGTGTTGGTAGGCATATTTTGGAACAGAGCTGCTTCCCAGTGCTACTGGAAGCTAATCCTCTCCCACCTCTCGTTCCATAGTGAATGCACAAACCTGAGATTGTATCGATGTTTTATCAAACTCTCAAAAAGTGTGATATCAATATTCCACTACCAAAGTACAGTGCTTCTCTTGCACACTGTTTACTGCCCAATAATCTGTTACCCATGTTGACCTGTGACATTACAAAGGTTTTGGCATACAAAGATTTGTTGCACTTAAGGCTACAGTTGCTGTACCATGAAGTGGTTTATTGTATCACAGTTACATCATAGTTACTGGTCTACTGAAAGCAGACTGCAGGCTGCATCACTTACTTCCCCATCACCGATAAAGGGGTGTGAAGGGGGGTGCAGGGGGTGTTTTTTTTTAAGCAAATCCAACAAATGAATAGACAGAAAAAAGAGTTGGTTCACTTATCTGACAACCCAGGTAGCATCAAACTTTAGGAGACAAAGAGAAAACCAGCGATTGATGGCACGTCATCACGACAGTGGAACAATACAGTGTAATCTGATACACATTCATCTCAAACCGAGAGCTGATCATACCAACTCTGTCTGTGCCAAAGAGGAGCGTTTGGAAAGAAAGTCAACAAAGTCACAAATGTCATGTTGTCATTCTTGAATCTGACATTTAGTGCCCTATTTCAACAATCCCAGCCCACGGCGTGAAACACCTGGCTCAGGTGCGTTTATAGGCGTGTAAGAATCCACTTTTGCTAGTTTGATGGCAGAAAAAAGGGTCTGTGCACCGGGCGCGTGGCTCAGAAAGGTTGTACTTAGTGTCTTCATTAATCAGAGGTGTGATCTGGGTGTAACATGCCATCCACCAATCAGAGGTCCTCTCCCATTCCCTTCAACAGCCAGGCGCGTTTGGACCTTGGAGCATTGCTGATATGATGGAGGAGTTGCTGAGCAGGAAGGAGAGATGTTCAGGAGAAGAAACTTATCCGCTTATGTGTGAAATGAAAGCATGCGAACAGATCATATCATAATACTATTTCACATAATACACACGTAATATTTTTATTTTAACAAGCATAGTGTGTGTGTGTGCTATGCACAAGCCTAGGAACATTTGACTAATGTGATGTTAAAATAACAATGAAATGCTGCGTTATCTACTTTTAGACCAGGTTTTTGTTTTTCCGCTACCCCAAGATAGCAATACACCCAGAATGCACCTGAACACACCGCCCTGTAAGACCAGCCCGCCCAGAATGCACCTGAACACACCGCCCTCTAGCAAAGACACTTGGCGACGGGCTGGTTGCAAGATGGGCCCTTAGTCGTTTACGGTCAAACCTGCGAGGTCCACGTCACAGCGCGGCCTCTCTAACAATAAATCATAGCTCCATTAAAACTTACTTTCATCTGAAAGTCTCTCGTTGGCTGGCATTCTTCGGGCCCTGTTGTGATAGGCAGGATTTACAAATTTTTTTTAGGACTTATTCCTCCCCATCAGGCCAGATCATTGATCTATTTCTGAAAGGTGAATGAACAGGGATTATAGTCAGGGCTGGCCAGATCACAGAGAAATATGTATAGAATTCAAACGCGGGGTGATAATCTCTACTAAGGCCTGCTCCCATGCTAGTACTGTAAATCCCCCTTACCACCCTCAGAGCTTTTCCTGAGTCATTCCTTGTCACACTGCATGCTGGTTGAAGCCAGGCCGGTCTAGAAACTTCAATCACCAGCTGATCTGGGAACGTAATTAGAAAGGAAAAGCCAGGAAGTGTGTAAAACATGTGTGGTATTGATCCAGGCTTTATTAAACCATGTATCCTGAGCTAATGGCTGTCACGGCGCTCTCACTGTGGTGCTTCCACATTGATTCCCCCCGTGGTCAGGAGTCCCAGCCTCCAACACTCGGATTTCATTTCAGATTTAATGAGGGAAGATGTTGTTTATCTTCTTCTTCCTGTAAATAATACAGTAAATGAAATGTGTAAGTCATGACTAAATATGACTCCCTAATTTTTCAAATAAAGGTTTCTAAGTGCCATATTGCAAAAGTATAGATACGGCTGTAGAGAGAACACTGTTCTTTGCTGCCTAAACTTTGATTGGTGGGGATTTGTTTTGTCATGCATGCTGTGCAGAGGAGGTTGGTGTAGTGTTTTCAGCCCTGGATAGTGTCAACAGCCGTTACCTGAACCTCAGTCTCAGTCACAGGATCACCTGTCTGTCTGGAACCTGGCTGAGAAATAAGAGAGAACAGCCCGAGGAGTGAAGGCAGACTAGTGGTTTTGGACTGACGTTTTGTAGCAGATCAGAGCTTCTCTCATCTGGATAGGTAGACACTGTTTAAAGAGATTGTTGTGAGTAAATTAAACTGAAACTATTTATGTATCCTTTATTTATTCAGGGGAGGTTCACTGAGAGGCAGCCTCTCTTTTGCAGGAACTCCCTGATCACATTCACACAGTGATACCTGGAAGCTGCCGGTCCAACCACAGGCTGATCTGCTGCCACTGAACAGAGGTCAAGGGCCTTGCTCAAGGGCACACCAGTGGTGGTAATGAGGGAGGGACAAGCGCTGCTCTTTCCCTTTCCCCACCCAGATTTGATCCTGTCAGTCTGGGGACTCTCTTCTCTAACCTTTAGGCCACCCCTGCCTCCACTTCAGTAGAGTTGGTAGCTAAAGTAGGACTTTGTAGGACTTTGTGAACCAGCAAAAGGAACTCCAGGTTCATCATCTCTTCCACAGGGCTCTCTGGCAGCACGTGCCACTGAAATCAAACTTGGGAATAATCCACTCTGCTTTCCAGAGTTTTGTTCCCAAATGTGTATTTCAATGCTTCTCACTTTCTTTCTCTCTGTTTTTCCCTCTCTTCTTTCTCTTGCAGGATCAGTTTGAGTTTGCATTGACAGCCGTTGCGGAGGAAGTGAACGCCATTCTGAAAGCTCTTCCACAGTAGGAAGGAGCACCTCTTTCTAATGGACAGCCGCTCTCTTCTTCTTCCTCCTTTTCTGTCTCCTCTAGAAGACAGTACCTATTATTACTTCCCAATGTTTGTCAATGTAAATCAGCTTCCTCTTTCCTTGTTTCCATCACTTCCTTTATCCTCTCATTCTCCTCTTTGTCTTATCCTTTCTCATTTTATCTTCTCTTTTCCCAATCTTCATCCCAGTTTTTCCTCTTCTTCCTTTGGGCCTTTGCTCGTATTTGCTTGTCCCCTCATTTCACATTGTCTTGTTGCTTCTCCCATCCTGTCCTCTCTTTACCCACCCTATCTTGTCTATTTCCTTGCTTCCTGGATGGTCTCCCAATATGTCTGTCCCCAACTGTCCTCCTTTCCCTTCTGTAATTCTCTCGTGTCCATGTCTTTCTCCAAATGTCTCCTCCTTTTCTCTCCCTTCTCTTTCTTATTTTAACGTTGTCCTTTCTCCTGTTGTTTCCTTTCCTTTGACCACTGCCTCTTTCCAGCCATCACCCCCCCCCCC
>NC_045744.1:532399-534882 GCF_008692095.1 Etheostoma spectabile
CCCCCCCATCCACTTCTTTCCATCTTCACCTAACTTTCTATCTTAGTAAACATTGTGTCAGGAAACCCTGAACCAATCCTGTACATAGATGGACCTTCCTTCTATTGTAACCCATTGATGAAGCCTGGTTTTTCCTAAATAAGATGTTCTGTTCAGAGTATATGCGTCATAGTTTCTGTTTGAGTCTTTGTTTTAAATGTGTGTTTATGATGTTGATTATCACGTCTGTCACAAAATCACAAAATTGTATTTGTGTCTGACTTCTAGAGCCATGCTGTCATGCAGTATGCTTCAGTTTATTTTCTCAACAGTAAGTGATTAAAAAAAACTGCCAATCTGACAGGGTTTTCCAAAATGTATGGCAACTCCATTTAGCATCTCCAATGTCCCTCTTATTGTGAGAAAAATGAAACAAAATGCTGGTACTGGATTTGAGGTGAAATAACATGGATATATATTTTTTTCAATGTGTAATTGTCATTATCCTAGTAGAAGCAATATTGTGTTTCTTCAATCTGACTCGTGGACAACCAATACTGTTGCTTGTCATGTCTGCCTTAAACTCAGTAGAAGGACTTTTAAATGTGTCCAGCCACATGGAAACTTGCCTAGTGTGTAACGCTTCATTTTAAAATGGCCATATTCCAGCGTATTATCCTGTGGATTAAAGGTTTGCTGTACTGCTACTTAATAAAACTCTGATATGACTAAAGAGCATGCAGTCTAATTTGGGGGCAGGAAGTTAGTGTACCTTCAGTCCAAACGTTTGTGAGAGTCAGCAGTAATGTTGTGTACTTGGATAATCATTAATTAATCACTTTGAACCACAGGACGCTGAAATAATATATGTAATAAAATAAAGTGTTTCTGCTAGTACTTTTATGATAAAAGAGGATAGTCTTGCTTCTGAATAGCAGTTCTTCTATGTAGCATTAATGGATGATTTGTACATGTACAGTAGCTGAACGTGTATTGCGTTGAAAACTAGTTTGCTGTGACACTTGTCAGCTGGTTTTCCAAAAGCATCTTGAGACTTGCTAGGTTTTGTTTTGTTGTAAACGAAATGAGCAACAATAAAGGACCATGCCAGTGATTGATTTGCATCTTTTCTCCCATCAATTTCAAACTGATTATACTTTACAATCATACCCAATAACCAAATATGTCACTCAAATTATACGTTGGAAGTTTGAGTCTGAAATTTAAAGATTTGTTGACAAGAGAAAGTATGGAAATGAATGGAAACCAATGGCTGACTAGAAAACAATTTGAAAGTCCCCAACATGCATTCATAGATGTCAGTACATAACGTGTGTGTGTGTGTGTGTGTGTGTGTGTGTGCCTGTATATTGGATAGTCCTGGTAGCCTGTCAAACACAAGCATCAACTCAGAGATCATTTAGTTTTTTTTTGCCTTTTCAAACATGAGGAACTCCCTGGGCTTTGGGCATGGAGATGGTTTTACCCATAAACCAGTGTGTTTGTGGGCCAAGAGATATAATACTATATATACTTATAAACCTTTGGGCTTTTGGGATAAAATTCATGTTGACTGAGAAATTATTGTTCTAAGAGAACACTGCTCAAATTTTGGTTCAACTGAAGAAAACACTACTAACATGAATACTACTAACTTCAACTTTCAACTTCATTTAGTCCCCAGAGGGCTATTAGTTTTACAACAAGGCATACTAGACCACAATGCAGCAAGTGTGGATGTTAAAAGCTCCATAATCTGAAGATGCCTTTGGGAAACAGCTCATAGTTTGTGCAAAATCCACTTGATTTCATTACCTTCAATTGGCTGTCACTAAGTGAACAGTTGTAAAGATTATGTCCATCAAATTCTAGTTTTCTTTGTCCTATCTAATTTCAATCACCAATAATATAACTTGTGTACTCTCTGCTTCTAGTGCATGGCTATTTTATTCAGCAAAGTACTGTCCTGTGGCCTCAAGGCGATCTTACCAAAACTCTTCAAGCAAACAAATAAATGTTAACTTTATTAATTATTTTATAAACTATGTTTTGCACAAGAAGATCCAAAGACCTTAAAAGTGCCAAAGCCAAGGATTATAATTTGTAGACTGTGCAGATCGGGGTTAAAGCAAGATGAAAGGTGGTGCAGTATCAACATGATGTAACACTGCAGCAAGCTGGTATGTTGTTGAAATCGACTCCTTGGAAAAATGCTGCAAGAAATGCTCCTCATAACAGCTTGTTTAATGTAGAATGGGATCTCAATGTTTCTGCCTTATGGTCATGTATGGAATAACTAAAACTGCATTGAAAGAATTAGAATTATACCGGCCATTTTTAATGCGAGTAAAAACTAAACTTGTCATAAGAGGCATTTCTTTTTGCAGTGAGTATGCTTAGTAGATCATTTTCCTCAATAAAGTTATGTATTTGACACACTCCATCAACTATCAAGAGATGGCTGGTCTGTTGCACTACCAGAATGTACAGAACCCCCCCCCCCC
>NC_045744.1:534892-543438 GCF_008692095.1 Etheostoma spectabile
CCCCCCCCCTCTAAAAACGAAGGTATTTTGTTCTATTGGAGTAAACTATTTGTGAATAAAGTCTCATTGTCAATGTACTATTGTAATACAATCCTGACTATTATGTTTTGTCTCTTTTCTTTTTTAACTGCTGTTTCATAAAACTTGTGCTTGGGACGTAATTGTACACAATCATTTGTACCATCTGGCTGCACAGTGAAACATATGTTTTATAGAGCACCAAACACCCTGCTGCATTTGAAATTAGACACAACGTTGTCGGGTTAGGTGTGGTACAAAGGGCCCTGCTGCAGTAGATGTGTTGCAGCTTGACTTTCAATGTCTCCCAATTTGTTATTCTACACTCATAAGGTGGAAGTTTTCTGAAAACACCTACTCTTCTCCTCCAGCATCCCTGTGCCTCACATTCACACTTTACTTTAAACATGTTCATTCTACTGAGGCTTAAATGGTAGGCTACATAGAATTTCACAGTTTCAGGGTCACAGTTGAAAATGAAAAAGACAAATGAAAAGGCTAAATATTTCAAAATATAATGAGCACACAGTGGCCATGATACCTGCTGGAATAAGGCACAGAAGGATTTGCATATAGACTAGTCAAGACCAAAGCAGAAAAACCAATGGGAATGTATCAGTACCATGCACTCTATATTCCAAATTTAAGCTACTGGTAAGAATTTAATATTTGATCTGCAATGATCTGACCAAACACACAACAGGCTGTGCCTTGCACATGATCTATGGGGCAATCCTAAAATGCCGTGTCGGTCGTTTCCATTGCATATCCTCTTGCATTCAGTAAACGTGGCTTTTCTTGCTCTCTTGCTAACACAAAATGTGGAAAATTAAGTAACAGACAATCATGAGGTAAGTAATGTAAGGAAGCATTTTTGAAAAATCAATGATAAAGAAAGAGATTTTACTGTTGTAAAATTCCACTCAGTGAAAAAAGATGTGGCTCTGTAGTTGCTAGATTTTCTTAGCCAGGTGGAACGTTATCTTTGTCATGATTTCAGCACCACAAGCAGCCTCAGTCATGCTTTTGTCTAATAGGCCTTTTATACAGCGGACATTTTGACTTCAAGCACAGATCTTACTATTAACATTAAGGATGGCTCCCTTGTATTGGAGTGTCACAGTAAGCTGTAACGTTGAGTAGCTAGCACAATAGCAAAATCCTGAAACAAAAGCCAGTGATTGGAATTGAATATCATTATCACGTTCTTTAAGGGTTGAGGACGCTTTTAAAATGGTTTGATCATATGTGATCCTAACCCCTGCTTTCCTGCTTTCCTGTGGCCTATATTTTTTACTTTTTTACACAGGCATGACATCAGCTTGGCATTATTATTCAACCGGCGTCATTTTGGATGAAGCAGAGTGGATGAATAGCTTTTTTAGAGTGCTTACTCAGGTGAAACAGCAGCTTTGGTATTGATTGTGGGCGAAACGCTCTCGGTACATAAGCTTGCGTCGCTGGCCAGCAGTGTTGACTTAAAGAGCAGGAAGTAGGGAAATCGATTCAGTGAGATGCTGCTTCTTTCATTGATGGGTCATATGAGTAGATTTAGAGAGTCTAAAGTGTATTTTCACACCAAGCTGCACACAGACACCACTTTCCACAATTCTATCACCTGTATAGTGGCTGGGGTAAGGATGGATTAGAGACTGACCCATTGAAGTGTGAGCCTGCAAATGTGGAGGTTTGGATCCTTAGATTTGAGTCACATAAAAGTGGTTACAAAGTCTACATTAAAGACCTCATCAGAAGACATATAAAAAAATATTTTTCAATGGGTATGTAAAAGTTGGGGTGAAAGACTAAACCCTGCAATGCAACCTTGCAGATAGTTTGAGTTTTTATGGGCTGAGGTTTTGAGATCTCAGATACAAGAGCATGTCTTTCCACTAATAATGTCCAAGCAAATCTGTACAACCCATAGACCTCCCTTCAGATGTGTCCAGTCACGGCAATTGTTGATCAGCTTACATGTTTATCCACAAATTCAAATCTCCAAATATTCCTCTAGTGGCCCCTAGATTCTGCGATTTCCATTACAGTCCAAGTTAGAACAAGTGTTGGAGGTACAACGTGAAGCTAACGCAAAAGTCAAAGGTCACCAACATTACGAGGGTCCTTCCCCTGGGGACATGAATGTCCACTGTGCATTTCATGAGAAATCTTGGCTTTTGATAAAAATGTGAGACAGACATCAGCTGTCATCTCCAGTGTGTGCTTCAGCTCACCATTCATAACCGATTCTCAAATTAGTTTTAATCCCCACTTTATGATGTTTTGCCTCATTTGTCCGTATGTTAATCTTGTAAGTCACTCTCTCTCTCTGTCCAGAACTTATCTCCAGTGTGTCACTGCCTTACCTAATCAACTCTCCAGTATGAGTACCTTCCCTTTAGCCTTTGTACAAGTTGTGCATTTGACTCCAGAATCAGTTTTACTGAGCTGTTATACAAAACAGTGCTCACATTATCTTTTAGTCTCTTCCCATTCCTTAATTGTGTTATATATCTTTTTTGCATGTTATAGTAAGGGTGGACAGATAGTATCGATATGATAGAGAACGCTCAGTTATGTTGTAATCTTGGTTCTCTGAGGGAAGAGCCTATCTCTCCAGCTGTAGGCTGCTCAGAGGTGGTTCCGTTCAAACTATCAGTGATTCCATGCCAGCACAGGGGCTTTATGGGAAATAGCATAGGGCGTGGCCTGGCAAGTCGGTGTGTCTTAAAGACGTATCCATGTACCTGACCTCAGGGGGACCATCCCTGTACATATGGAACTTGTAGCGGTGGAGAGATAGTCTCTTCACTCGAGAACCAAAGTTACAACGTAACCAAGCGATTTTGGTCCTTGATGCAGGAAGGTTTTGGCAGAAGATGAGTCGGTAATCTGTTTTGTTACCGTGGGGTAACTTGCCAATGCTGTTGAAGAAAACAAATCGCACAGACACGGTTTGGCATGAAAAAAGTTTTCAGAAAATGAGAAAGTGCATGTTTATTTTCTCAGGTTTGCAAGGGGCCACGAAACTCATTCAGCAAATAAAAGACTGCGAGAACATTCAATACAAGTGAAAAAGAAAGAAAAAACATAATTGCCTCGACTTTTTCCCTCCAGACTCACATACGTAGTCCACTTTATTTGACGTCTAATTCAGATGTCCGAGCATGCAGTCATAATATCACAGTGGCCTCAGCCCCCATCACGCTTTAAGTCAGTGGATTTCCTGCTAGCTAATGACGATCCCTGAAAGTCAGCAGGAATTTCTGTGTGCAGTTCAAAATCAGCTGCTGTTATTCGCAAAAGCATGGAGTAGCTGTTCACTGTGTCACTGCCGGGGCTGCTAATGGGGCCATTCTTATTCTTTCAGCGAGAAGATTGCAGTTCACAGATGGATGCAGGAGTTTTGTTCCAAAACGAGACGTCTGCAGTTTTTATTTTGTCCCCTTTTGTACACAAGTCTGCGAGGAGCGTACACACACAGTTGGAGATTCTGTGACTGTTTAGTGATCAATAGAAGCCGGTGTAGACAGCGTGACTCATCATCTCTGAAATGTCAGCATTTCACTCTGAATGACGCACACACACACACATACACACACACACAGGGACGGACTGACAATCTGTGCGTTCAGGAAAAGTCCACAACGTCTGTCCAATCAACGGCCGTCGGGACACAAAAAAAAGTCAAATAAAGCAATTTAACAGCCAACCGCAGGGGGCGCTAATACGCTCACTTATATGCTACGTGTAAAAATAAATACTGACAGTCAGCAGAGTTATTTTACATCAGCAAGCAAGAGGTAGTGGTACGTGCCAGGAGCCGGACTCTAATTAGATACATAGGCTGCCTTCATCCCTATCTTAGAGGATTACATAGTCCGTTATCAACATGGGTACGTGCATCATGATTATGAAAATGATCATGTCATTCAGTGCTGTCAAACATAACGTTTTTAATAACTTCTGTTAGGTTATTTGAAACATTAAATGGGTTGACGATGATTTCCCTTGGTTGTACATGAGAGCCTGTAGTGAACTCAGTTTACATGCCAGAATGAAGACATCAGGCATGCACTGGTACCACTCTAAACCTGCTACCAAACAGGGAGGGGGGGCTAAATAATTCACCAAATTGAACCCAGAGTTTAACCAAAAAAACCTAGCTTGCTCTTCCTGTCTGTCTTCCATCAGAGACAGTTTGTCCTTGTCTTTCATATTTGAGTTTAGTATTGTGGAACTAAGCTTCACAGACACATCTGATGGGGCTCACTAGTCATTTTCCTCATTTCACAACCTTAATATGAATAAAAGTGTAACATGACAATGAAAAATTCTATTATTTAGGTTATTCATTGCTAATTCTTTGACACAAAACAACACATTATATTATCAATAATAGCTAAAAATCTTTAAAATCATTTGTTTTTTCAGGTTGAAGATAGTTACAGCACAAAAGATGATAGAGTAGAAACTAGCACCCTGTGTACTTTTGGTATAGTCTTACAGAGTATCTAATCCCCATATAGTCCTACAGAATATCTAATCCCCATATAGTCCTACAGGAATATCTAATCCCATATAGTCCTACAGAATATCTAAATCCCCATATAGTCCTACGAATATCTAATCCCCATACAGTCCTACTGAATATCAACCCAATACAGTCCTACAGAATATCTAATCCCCATTAGTCCTACAAGAATATCTAATCCCCATATAGTCACGAATATCTAATCCACTATGCCTACGAATATCAATCCCCATTAATCATACCGAATATCTAATCCCCAAAGTCCTCCTGAATATCTAATCCCCATATAGTCTACAGAATATCAATCCCCATACAGTCCTACAAATATATACCCATATAGTCTAAGAATATTAATCCCCATATAGTCCTACAGAAAATCTAATCCCCATATAGGCCTACCGATATCTAATCCCCATAAGTATACTGAATATCTAATCCCCATACAGTCCTACTGAATATCTAATCCCCATATAGTCCTACAGAATATTTAATCCCCATATAGTCCTACAGAATAAATCCCTATGTCCTACGAATAGTAATCCCCATATAGTCCTACAGAATATCTAATCCCCATATAGTCCTACAGAATACTAATCCCATATAGTCTACAGAATATCTATCCCCATATAGTCTACAGAATATTAATCCCATAAGTCCTACAGAATATCTAATCCCCATATAGTCCAAGAATATTTAATCCCCATATAGGCCTACAGAATATCTAATCCCCAATAGCCTAAGAATATCTAATCCCCATTAGCCTCAGAATATAATCCCATATACCCACTGAATATCTAATCCCCATATAGTCCTACAGAATATCTAATCCCCATATAGTCCTACAGAATATCTAATCCCCATACAGTCCTACAGAATATCTAATCCCCATATAGTCCTACAGAATATCTAATCCCCATATAGTCCTACAGAATATCTAATCCCCATATAGTCCTACAGAATATCTAATCCCCATACAGTCCTACAGAATATCTAATCCCCATACAGTCCTACTGAATATCTAATCCCCATATAGTCCTACAGAATATTTAATCCCCATATAGTCCTACAGAATATCTAATCCCCATATAGTCCTACAGAATATCTAATCCCCATATAGTCCTACAGAATATCTAATCCCCATACAGTCCTACTGAATATCTAATCCCCATATAGTCCTACAGAATATTTAATCCCCATATAGTCCTACAGAATATCTAATCCCCATATAGTCCTACAGAATATTTAATCCCCATATAGTCCTACAGAATATCTAATCCCCATACAGTCCTACTGAATATCTAATCCCCATATAGTCCTACAGAATATCTAATCCCCATACAGTCCTACAGAGTATCTAATCCCCATATAGTCCTGCAGAATCTCTAATCCCCATTTAGGTCTACAGAATCTCTAATGTCTAAATGTCTGTCTCCATTGGAATGAACGACTCCTGGATTCCATTACAGTAATCCAACGATGCATGTGCCGTTAGCAGCATAGCATACAATCTGTTTTCCCAGCCTGTCCTTAGAGTTTGAGCCCTGCAGTCTTGAAGTAAAGGTCCCTGAACTCTAGGTTTCTGCCTCCTCTCATGTGTAAAATGCTGAGTGTGACAGTCAGGAGATTGTCCCACTGGTGTGAAATCTTGAAAATGAAGGTGAATTAGGGCAGTTTTAATGATTTGAGCCCAGCTTCCAGCGATATTTACAACCTGATGATGATGCAACATTCAGGGGTATTTGCAGGATTTTAACAGTTATCACTTTTACTGAGACTGAAAGAAAAATTATTAAAATTGAAAAAGAAATTCTTTGATTTAAATCCCCCCCTCAGATCTTCCATGATAAATGCCTCGTCCAATTGGATTACTAATGACCACTGTGAGTCTTGGCGTGCCACTTCACCCCGTCTCCCCTGCCCAGTTCAACCGTTGTGAGGACACTTCTGGCATTTAGTTGATCATTTTCATCGGTGTCGCATGTGTGGTGACCTCAATATCCCCCGCCGTCACTCAACATTAGCACGTTTATGTGCACGCGTCCAATGGCGGCCCTCACGGGGAATTTAACCATTTGCATAGAAAAATTGCTTTCCTCCACGCAACGAGAAAGGACTGTTTTGCATAATTACAAATGATGTGCGGCTGGCGGTTCAGACTGACATGTGCACACGGGAGAATTAGGAGGAGAATGGGACTGTGATAGATATGATGTGTTCAGTGGACATAAAGGACGTTCACAGCTCAAAAAGCTTTGCTTTCATGTGTTGTATGTTTTTATTTCCTGTGTTTCCTGTCTATGTTTAAGTGCATATTTTACAGATAAGGATTGGAATTGTTAATTTATTTTACTTATGTTTTTATTGTACATGTACTAATAGATGTTGTTTAATTCATACTATGTTAAGTACTTTAGAGTATTTTTAGCCACTTCTGGTCAGAAAATATAAAAACAAAGTTCTTTTTATTTACACATTAGCAGTCATAGAGCAACTTCAGCATTCTGTAGTAAGTCCAGTACTCACTCTACCTTTAGCTCTGGTTTGAAATGAGAATCTCCTTAGAAATACTTGTATCTTTCGCTGCTAGATTTTCCAGCTCCTCTAGAAGTCTCACATCTGAATTATAGCTTTAAGAAACTGATGGCAGCAGGAACTCACAAGTTCTGATTAATGATCAAGTGCAGGGTAACACCTGAGAACTGCACAGGGCTGCGGGGTAGAGTTCTTCGATCAAGGCAGGAAATGAAGTGTTTCCTTGTTCACTCTCTGCAGCCTCAGAATTTTATTTTGGAAGTAAAACCAGCAACCCTCTGAGTAAAGCATCTACTGTATACTGTGTGGATGTCCAGTGAGGTGCAGCATCTACAGAAATCAGTCTTTACTCACATGTAAGAAACGAGCCAAGACTCTTCCCGTCAAAGATAAATGTGATGCTCCATTTGGATTCGGCTTGGTGTTATGAAGTGGCTCCAGAGTGATGAAGGAGCCTAACGGCCCCGACACAGTCTGGCCAGGGCAGTGACTCAAGTCTGTCCATGTGGTCATGCCATCGTCCGTCGGGGGGGCCGGCAGCCTTCATTTTGGCTGTCCTGACATGCTCGGGTTGGAAGGTGGGGACTGCTGGTTATCGGACTCAGTGACCAATCTGATTGGTGGAGAGTTAACCCGGAAATGATGAGTGGGATGAGCTTGACTAGTCTCTCAAATACTGAGGAAGATCTTTCAAACTGACCTTTGTCAGGGGCTTTGGCTCAGCAGTAGAGTGGTGTTCTGCCAATCGGAAGGTTGGGGGTTCAATCCCTGGCCCTGCAGTCCCATGTCAAAGTGTCCTTGGGCAAGACACTGAACCCCGAGTTGCCCCCGGTGCTGTGCATCGGAGTGTGAATGTTTATCTGATGAGCAGGTGGCACCTTGTACGGCAGACTTGGCCACAATGAATGTGATCAATGGTGAATGTATGATGTAAAAAGCATCATAGCGCTATATAAGTACAGCACATTTACATATGTTTGTGTCCCAGAGCTGGTTGTTTTATCTTTGTGATTAAAGACAGGAAAAGGTTGCAGTCTCAGTTGAATGTTGAAAAGTCAACAGTGACCACGTGTTTTGCCCTAATTTTGAAAAAGATGATATTCCAACTAAGCTGTTTCCATGGCTAATGAAAGGAAGTATTCCACTCACTGTTCCGTTTACATGTAGCCCTGTAAAACAGGATTCTTTCAAAGTTTACCAGGAGGAGGACTTATTGGACCGTGCGCACACAGCGTCTCTCTTTCATTCCTTCAACCAGCTTATGGAAAAGGTTGACGTGGCGATGTGTGCGCATATCCACTAGTATTTCTACCATAGTCTGTAAATAAGGATGGACGACGCATCTCTACTTCTTTTACATTACATTACATTACATTACATGTCAGTTAGCTGATGCTTTTATCCAAAGCAACTTACAATTGCTATGTATGTCAAAGGTCACACGCCTCTGGAGCAACTAGGGGTT
>NC_045744.1:543448-544842 GCF_008692095.1 Etheostoma spectabile
CTCAGGGACACATTGGTTGATGTATTGTAGTGGGAATTGAACCCTGATCTCCCACACCAAAGGCATGGGTCATATTCACTGCGCCAAAACCCAAATCTCCCAGATACGGGCGCTGCCATCTTTTATTTTTGGAGGCAGAATCTGTGCAGTAGTGATCTGCCGGCATCCAAGTCCCGCCCATACACCCGTCCGACCTATCACAAGTCAATCACACCTGTCAATCATGATATCACCCCATTTTTATAGCATCGTTGTCAACAGTTTTCATAAAAATTAACACTTGAACAAAGCGTGATCACAACTACCTGAAATGAAATTTGATTTTCTTTCATTTTTTCCCTGTTTGGTCCATGTTCCATCCCCCAACATGGAGAGGGCGGGATTTATCTCCTATACTGCAGCCAGCCACCAGGGGGTCATCCAGATGTTTTGGCTTACTTATTCAGTCTATGCATCAAACCCCGATGTGTATATTAACACAATATTTAGCAGACAGGGTAGCAACCTAAGGAAAGTAACGGTGATTGGAAATGGCTGCTTCACATTGTCATTTTGTCACTCTTATATGATAAGATGTTTATTTGATATAGTACCTTTTACAGACAAAGTCACAAAGTGCTTTCCATGATAAACGTTTGTAAAAATAACAGAACTCCTAAGCCATTTCCCCTCAGATGATATCTGGGGCAGCTTTGTGAGTGTAAAGACGGATGTTCATTGACCGGCTCAAATCTCCTGTTACACGCTAACTTGGTACCCTGTGTTTGCTAAAGGGCTGAGTTTTGCCATTTCCCAGCCAACTTCCTCCTCTATCTTTCTTGCTTCGGTGGCGTTGGCAGCGGAGGAGAGCAGCGCTGGGCTGGGAACGAAGGAGAAGACTCGAGGAGATAACGGAGCCAGAGATAAAACAGACAGAGAAAACGCACACACAACAGGCAGCTGCGTGTTCCGAGGGATGTGTTCAAGAGCTATTAGAGCCTGTCACAGTTGGCTTGTCACGGATCTGGTACACACACAGACACACACACACACACACACACACACACACATACATGCACATCCCAGCACCTTGCACAATCCTAATTCTCACAAGTGTACAGATACGCATACTGACATATTCCCTACTGTGGCAATCATACACAGACACACACTTGCTTCCTTCCTATGTGTATCTTTATAACGTGGACAAACACACTCACACACATACACACACACACACACACACACACACACACAAAGACACGTGTCTGCCTGCCTTCTTGGGGAATCAAAGACTGCGGCAGCAGGTATTTTCGATGTGCAGACTTGAGCAATTTTTGAAGATAAGAGCTGCGACTGAGTGGTTTCTCCACCATCTGGATTGTGTGTGTGTGTGTGTGTGTGTGTGTGTGTGT